>NC_084985.1:2513066-2565566 GCF_963691925.1 Scomber scombrus
TTTGAGGAAGTTGGGCTATAATATAAAGTTATAGTAATACTTTTTTAGAACAAAGCTATATACCGTCGTCCATAAAGTTGGAATAACATGTTTTTTTCTTCTTCTTCTCATGAAACGATTGTATATATCCTCAAAATTGTATTGATCAATCTCATTGCACCTGGTCAAAGGTGATTAACCCTCCTGTTGTCCTCGAGTCAAGGAAGGAAGGGAGGAAGGAAAGGAGGGAGGGAGGAAGGAAGGGAGGAAGGGAAGGAAGGAAGAGAGGAAGGAAGGAAGGGAGGAAGAAGGAAGGAAAGGAGGGAGGGAGGGAGGGAGAAAGGAAAAGAGGTAGTGAAGAAGGAAGGAAAGAAGGACAGAGGAAAGAAGGGGGGAAGGGAGGGAGGAAGGAAGGAGGGAAGGAAAGAAAGAGAGAAGGAGGGAGGGAGGAAGAACAGACGGAAAGAAGGAAGGGAGGATAGAAGGGAGGGAGGAAGGCAAGGAAGGAAGGAAGGAAGGAAGGTAGGACGGAGGGAGGGAGGAAAAAAGGAAAAGAGAAAGGGAGGAAGAAAAGAAAGAAGGACAGAAGAAAAAAGGAAGGGAGGAAGGAAGAAAGGAGGGAAGGAAAGAAGGAGGGAGGGAGGAAGGAAGGACAAAAGTAAGGAAGACAGGGGGATGGAGGAAGGAAAGAAGGAAGGGAGGAAAGAGAGAAGGAGGGAGGGAGGAAGGACAGACGGAAGGAAGGAAGGGAGGAAAGAAGGAACAGTCAAAACAGTCTGTTTTGTCATTAGAAACAATTGCTTTCATGTTTTGTTAAGAGCTTATTTTGTCAGCAATGATTCTCTACTGATCCTTATTATTTTAGACAGACATGTTTAATAGCTTTGCAGCTATTTGAATCTGTCAATCTGCCCTAATTATCTCTACTTCTTAGGAATCACATTTAGGAAACAAAGATTCCCGGATTTGGACATACTGTAACTGTTTGTTCATGCAAGCCCCTGTTTTTACATCTCTTTGTTATAATCAGTGTGTGTAATCAGTTATCTATATTGGCCCATTCGTCTTGCAATGTGAAGAGAAACAGGCATGCATTGTTTACAGAGGCTGCAGATGTGCATGAATCTGTACTAAACATTGGGTTTTGGTTATTCATCTATTCAATTTGTGTGTGTTTTGAGTGTATAAAGGCTAAGAACATTGTGATAGAAGTATATGATGTCCATTCCTCTGCTCAATTATATCTTGAAAAGTTGTTGCAGAAACAATTTGTCTCTCAGATTTGGTTGAGAATCCCTCCAAGATATCACATTAAGACCAAGACCTTTAAGAACACCAGAGAAGCATTCAAGCTTTGGCATCAAAAACTTCTGACGTTTAGAGATTTCCGGATGGTGAGCACTTATATAATATAAACTCCTTTATTGTTAATATACTTTATGGCCAAACATCGTCTGACTGTCCTCGCTCTTTAGTTTGTGGTTGTAAAGTTTTATGAGGTTCTCTGCGTGTTGTGTCATTGTGCTTCTGTCTCCTCGTCTCCATAGTAACAGCAGGTTAATACCTGTCCTTCACACTTATTATTCTTAGACGCAGTTACTGTCAGCAACATTACCTTCAGGTTTGGTAAATCACAATGCATGTGCTAAATAACATATTTGCATTTTCTCCTCCCTGTATTTTGCGCACTGGGGTTAAAACGTCTCATATTACATTCATTACGGTAAACTACTAATATTACATTCATTACGGTAAACTACTGATATTACAGTCATTACGGTAAACTACTAATATTACTTTCATTACGGTAAACTACTAATATTACATATTCATTATGGTAAACTACTAATATTACATTCATTACAGTAAACTACTGATATTACATTCATTATGGTAAACTACTAATATTACATTCATTATGGTAAACGTACTAAATGGACAGCGCGTATTATCTTGCACAGTTGAAAGATGCAAACCTCAGTGCGCTGCGTTATCAGCTTGCACATTTTTGCAGGTGATGTCAAGTTTGCACACGTTTTTACACACGCAGACCTTTAATAAATCAGACCCTAGGAGTCCAGATCTGGAGCAAGGTGTCTACCACAAAAGGCAAGGACTAACATTGCTTTTTGTAAAACCAAACACTAACATGGCAGCTCAATGACAGATGTGCTAAATGTGTTTTTTGCAGGGTGATGTGTACTCTTTACTGCTCTACATCACTTTACTGCAACACAGTGGAAGTCATTCAATGCAAAGGTGCTGATTTGTCATTATGTAAAAATAATCTGAGCTTATCAAGTGAGACTCTTTGTCATAGTTGCATGATCAAGGTTTCTGATAACGATAAAAATAACCCATTACATCCCATTTATATTCATATACAGCTGAGGCCCGGTTACTGGAAACATGACATAAGCCAACATTAAACACTTCGTTAATCAACAAATCAATAAATCAGACCTTAAGGGGAAAAAACTACAGGTTTGAATCACGATACTTCTGTCACGATACAATATTATTGCGTTTTTTAAATATATTGCGATATGCTGCGATATATTGTAATTCATTACCTTTTTTTCACCTGCAAATTATCTCCCAAAAGGGGGAAAAAAACTTCAATTTTCATTTGCAATTTCTATAATAAAAGATCGATACTTAGCGTCTGTGTATCGATACTGCCATGCAAAATATCTTGATAGTATGCTGTATCGATTTTTTTCCCAAGCCCTAGTAAAAACGCCCCATATTACATATTCATTGAGGCAAATGTACTAAATGGACTGTGCGTAAATCTTTAGTAAATCAGAACAATTTGATAAAGTGCTGATGTATAATGGCATGTTGCCCTCGTCTCTCACAGATAAAGGTTCCCATCCCGCCTTTTTATATCAAGTGTAATGACAGGTGGAGTAACTGGCGCCAGTAATTAATCTGAGACTGACTCCAGTGGTTTTAGAGTGGAGACAGCAGCATGTCTGTAGATAATGTCAACATAAACTAGAGCTGATAAAAAAAAAGACTGTTTTGATGTGTGATTGTTCTGGTAGAAGAATCTTATATTTTGTTTTAATTTACCTGTAAGTGTGAATCAATATGAAGTGTTTATGCAGTGTTCATATTTCAGTCTGATTAGTGGAACCCATTCAGATTACATTGACAGTGTAGTGCCAATGTAATGTTGGGGTTCTTTATGTGTGCATTTCTGATACGACACATTTTCACTAGAAATATCCACTATTAATATCTAATCACTCACTGGTTAATTAAGAACAATTACCCAATACACATCACATGAATGCACCATATTGCAATCAATCAAACACCTAAATATGCATCTTCTCCTTCTTCTATCATCAATTAAGTACCAATGCCAATACTCACAAGGATCTTCTTTTTCCGAGACTCCTTCGGCCAAAGCATGGCTACCAGACAGATGACAGATAGAATATGAAGAGACAAAGACAAGAACGGTGTACTTCTCTTAAGCGAAGAGGGAGAACCTTTAGCATTGACCTCTGGAACCAGGTGTGAACAACAGATAAGTAACTGATTGTCAGAGCACTGAGATAACCTCACGTTTGTGTGTTTGCAGTCAGTCAAATCACATAGGAATCAACCTTTTGACACCTTTAGCTGGAACATCAGCCAATTACATATGTTGTACTCATAATTATTAACTTCGACCTGGAATACGCTACGCACGTCAGCCACCATGTAGAATGAAACCACCAATGTCCGAATATTAATACACCTGATTACTTGTAAATGTTTATTGGTTTATTTGATACATTTTAAGATTAACTAGTGTAATTGTGGACAGTAATGGATGATTAATGAAGTGTGTAATGTTGGCTTATGTCATGCTTCCAGTAACCGGGCCTCAGCTGTGTATGAGTATAAATGGGATGTAATGGGTTATTTTTGTCGTTATCAGAAACCTTGATCTTGCAACTATGACAAAGAGTCTCACTTGATAAGCTCTGATTATTTTTAAATAATGACAAATCAGCACCTTTGCACTGAATGACTCCCACGGTGTTGCAGTAAAGTGATGTAGAGCAGTAAAGAGTACACATCACCCTGCAAAAAACACATTTAGCACATCTGTCATTGAGCTGATATGTTAGTGTTTGGTTTTACTAATAGCAATGTTAATAACTTTGGGGCTAAGACTTCTTCTCTGAATGAGGAAATCTGTCCACATTTACTGTAGACACGTCGTTTGTCCTGCACCACTGCTCCATGTCATAATTACTACGGCCACTAGATGGCGTCTGTCACTCATATACTCTTGTTTTTTGGACAACTGACATTAAGACGCTATGGGCCTGATTTATTAAAGGTCTGCATGTGTAAAAACGTGTGCAAACTTGACATCACCTGCAGAAAATATGCAAGCTGATAACGCAGCGCACTGAGGTTTGCGTCTTTCAATTGTGCAAGATAATACACGCTGTCCATTTAGTACGTTTACCATAATGAATGTAATATTAGTAGTTTTATCCCCAGTGTGCAAAATACAGGGAGGAGAAAATGCTAATATGTTATTTAGCACACGCATTGTGATTTACCAAACCTGAAGGTATTTTTTCTGACACTAACTGTGTCTATAAATAATACCTTTGAAGGACAGGTATTAACCAGTGTAGTGGAGAAATAATATTCATTATATCCATATGCATTTCAGTATTCTGTTAACCTGTGTTAGGCTTTGTTAGCTTGTGTATCTTTCTCATAGTGTGGGAAAGTGCTGTGGACTGGACTCCCCCTAAGGCACTGATAAGACACCACCTGTGAGGCCTTGTTATGTTTTAGGAGAATGGGCTTGTTATGTTTTAGGAGAATGGGCTGATTCTCAGAGAGGTGTGGGATGAGCCCAGAAAGAGATTATGAATTTGGTTCTGTTTCTTTATACAGTTCAGTTCTGTTCTCTGTACCTTATGTGTACTGTGTGCTGAACTCATCTTGTACAAGATATATATTAAAATACTAGTTTGTGATTTAAATTTGTTTACTGGACTCATGATTTTACTACAATGCACACATATCTGCTTTTACAGTTTCCTTCCTGAGACAGGAGGTTCCAGTTTACCCAAATCCCCCAGAAGAGGTCCAGCCAGGAAGCCACCGCCTCTGCTGAAACAGCATAGGGATACGCTGGAATATTTTGTGAAACTATTCGGGCTGTGTGCGCCGAGAGCGTTGTTTCCTCTAACACACACACAAACGCACACACACACACACACACACACACACACACACACACACACACACACAGCGAAACTGGACGAGTTTTTGGTCCCACCATCAGCCAGATTAATAACTTGATTCTGCATGTTGCAACTGGATAATTACATGTTCCCACTCACTAATTTTTGAGATGCCCCCCAAGTCTGGCTACAACCGTCACACATCTGTCTTTCTGTTGAACAAGACACCTTGTAACGTCAGACTAACGGATGTCATTTATTATAACAGCTGTCTGAGTCAACATACAGCCCTGAACTTTTCGGTGTTTTCTCAGACTCAGTTGGTCAACACTCATTTTGAGCTGCCAACGTTTTGAGCTGCCAACGCTTTAACGTCATAGAGCCTAAAGGAAGAGGAAACCAAACATCCTAATCAGACTGTTTCATAGAAATTCTCGTGGAATGTATTTGACGTTGACGTAGACTACATCATCTGAAAATGTGCCAAGAATTACACTTAGACAGATCTTGCAGCATGCTCTGGTGGTAAAATTCAAAATTCAAGACATCATTCTTTTTAATAATCTCCTTAATCCCCATATCAGGCTACCCATTCATGCGCTACCTGTCCCCTGTCTGACTCTACACTAACCTTAAGAAATGTGTTTGTCTATTATGCAATCTGTGCAAAATCAACACCTGACATTTTTTTCTTTTACATACACACACTTAAATTGTGTTTTTATGCCCACTATAAATGTGTTCCCAATACACACTGATTATAGATATGGCCATGACCCACTTTGCCACCAGGAAGCTATTTGTAAAGTGACTTTAATTATATCTATATTATGCCAATAGCACATAGAACAAGTGCAGGGTTCTTTTCATAATGGTATTTGTAAAATTACAGCATGCTTATGGTTGTGAAATGTCCTGTCTTCACTCGCTGATTTTTTGAGTTAGGTTGTATGCAGGCCTGTTTCTGGTTTTTAAAGGATATTTTTATGGGTGAATAACACTCTGTCTATATATGCAATTCATGGTCCGTGTTATAAGTCCGGGGAAGGCCTGCTGAAGTATTAAGCATCATCTGACTGCATCTGCATCCACTTTATTATTTATTTTATTGTTTTTCTACCTCACCATCTGAGAGAGACGTAATGTCAATCCTTTACATGCTCTGTACATGTAGCAGGATTGACAATAAACTTGGCATTTATCTTTGAACTTTTAAACTTTAACGTGCAATGCGTAGACTTCTGCTTCAATTGGCAGGGCATGGAAATGTTGATTGAGTATGAGTTCTGAGAATCATGCACCCACAGCTTTGATCTTGTTTTTGTTTCCAAGCCATTTCTTCAGCGGATGTTGACCAACTCAGATGATACAGCAGGCAAACGTTCAATTGTCTTCAGTAACAGATGGAACAGGATGCTGTTTGCATTTGCTGATGATTCCTGATTACAGGACCGCAATCACGCTCACACTCCAACAGCTGCCTCGTAGTCTTCAGGCTAAGTTGATGTTCAAATATGGGGTGAAAATATATGTGAAATATAGTATAGTATAGTATATTTAAAACCTAACAGGCTTGTGTGTCACATTTTAGGATAGTGGACTGGTAAGCAGAGACGTTGTATCAAAATTAGGCCCTATGTTTCCTCAGGTCTACATTCCCACAGCACAGGTATGACCATTCCTTTAATGCACATAACGTGTTTATGTTTTTCATCTATGAAAATTCTTGCAGGACAGGTGAAATTCTTTATTTCATTATTAAACTGTGGGAACATGCACAGGCTCCCGCAGAGAAACAAGAGGCGGACACGGCAGGCTGACTTGAAAGGACTATTTACTTAAGCTGGGGTTGGTGTTTCTTTGGAAGTCTGACTGAGGCAGGGTGCAGTGGGGGGTCCAGGACTGAGGAGACAATCTGGCGAGGCCTGGGAGTTTTACTGTTTGTACAGGTGTATACATTTTTTATCATGATGTTCCTGAAAAGGAGGGCTTGACTTACATGGAAACTGCAGTGTATAGTTGACGTCAGGTTGCTCCAGTAGAGGGTTTGTTGAATCTGACTGAACCACTTAAAGGAGGAAAAACTCACAAAAACTTAAAAATGAGGTCCAGGATTAACATGACAATATATTCTCGGTCACTGTCACTTTTCGCCACATGTCAAATCAGACAGCTTCTGGTGGAAAGACTATGGAGTGTATTCCCTATCTTAATTCAAGAGCATATTAAATGGATTTGAGAGCAGTATTTATTGATGTTCATGAACTCTGCTCTCGCGCTCAAATTTGCTCTGCGCATGCTCGCACTGTGTCCTCGCACTCGGTTACAACGCTGCTCGTGCAGATTTCCTGAGCTCACACTCGAATTCTTCCTCTCGCGCTCAGGGAGTTTGTGCTTGCGGATTTCTGCCCTGCTCTCGGATCAAAACTGTAAACGGGTGCGTTCGCTGCTCTTCGAGGAGCGTCGCATACGGGCGGGCACTCTCTCAAGCGGGTTTATCCACTCCTGACCTCCGGTGCTGTAATAAATGTGGTTTCTTTCATTTTTTTGACCACTGTTGGAATAAAATATTATTTAATAAATATTATTATTATAATAAAATATAGCTATTTTAATTAACATCACGGACGCTTGTGTACTTATTAAATGAACTCCCTGAGCGCGAGAGGAAGAACTCGAATGTGAGCGCAGGAAATCTGCGCGAGCAGCGTTGTAACCGAGTGCGAGGACACAGTGCGAGCATGCGCAGAGCAAATTTGAGCGCGAGAGCAGAGTTTTGAGAGTAAATATCACAAAATCTGAGCATGAAATCAATAAATACTGCTCTCAAATCCATTTAATATGCTCTTGAATTAAGATAGGGAATAAACTCCATAAAAGACACTGTAGAAACTCCAATTACAGCACTATATAAAGAAACATACAGAGCCATAAACTGCAACAGAAAACCTTCCCGTAACATGTAATTACAAAGCCACAGGACAGCCATAAAAGCGTCCACTCATCTGGTTTCATTCAGCCGCACTGCAGGGATTTGCTCCCATTCTGCTACCCAATAATTATTGGGCAATAACATCTGGCTACAGTGTTAATGGTGTTGGTCTTTGCGGGCTAGTCAAACAAGTGCTCCCTTGTGTGCATGGGCAATGTCATGTTAAACAGGAAAGGCCACACATACGGCCTGATTTACCAAGATCCCATATAAAGGGTATTAAATTGCGTGCACGGTGCAATAGATTGCGCGTTTCGTTTGCGTGCGTTTTTGCAGGTGATCTACTAAGAATAACTGCGTAAATGAAAACAGGTACAACAGGTGCAGACAGCAGTATTTAAATGAGGGGATTTGTGTCTTAATGGAGAGTTTGGACGATCAGAAAGCTGCAAGCGCAAAATGAAATGTGATCAGGTTCTAGTGGAAGAGGTTAACTAATATATTGAGTTATAACAAAAACTAATATTACCAGAAAACCCACATATGGGAGAGTATTAGTGACAAAGTCAATGCTGTTAGTAAAACCACAAATATTCCACTTAAAAAATATTCACACTGGTGGAAAAACTCCGTCCTGTGCGTATTCTGTCATTGCTAATCTGTCATTGACAATAATAAGGCTGTGAAACAAGAGTTTACATCAGTGGAGAATTTCCCAGTGACGTCATGCGCTCCCAGAAGGGAACCCCGTCTGTCCCCTCCCAATTTTTTCTATTTCATTGAGAAAATTTGGGACTGGAAGTACGTCATCAGTCTGCAGCTTTTCTTTGGTGAGCTAATGCATGACAGTCGGATGAACTCAAGACGGTTTGTCTGGTTATTCATTGGTCCTCCGTTATGTAAACCCAGCTGTGTTTCAAGTCCTTTTATAATGGCAGGGTCAACAATTATAAAGTTTAGACCAGCCAATTTATTACTCAACATTTAAGACTCACCGCCCAAATGTTCTTTGACATTTGGCATTACGTCCAATCCCTACTGTTGCATAATCATAAAACTACAAAGAATATCCAGGGTTGTGTAACTAGCTGATGTATGACCCTAACCCTAACCCTAAACCTAACCCTAACCCTAACCCTAAATCAAGCACTTCAGGCCTTCTTCAAAGCCTATAGTGCTGCCCTAGATCGTCATCAGTATTGTAATCTCATTTTGGTCCCTAGTTCCACTAAAAAATAAAAAACAAACAACACAAATAAACAAAAAGCTTCATTTTATCAACTGATCCTTCAAAGCGCTAAGCCTTGGGTCCATGAAACGGGAAAATTCAAACTTAGAGAGCTAAAACAAACACTTCATTGGAAAGGTTTCGGCCTGGAGAGTAACATATGTCAGTATGAAGACTACTGGTTAAATGTAGAATAATATAGTGTTTATATTTTTTAAAGTAATATATAATATTCATGGATTAGTGGATTTAAATCGAGGTAAATATACTGTTAATCCTTACATACTGTTTAGGGTCAAATTTTACCCATTTTTACACCCTACACACATTTCTTTTAGCTGGACTTTTCCTAATGTGACCGACAATTAGGGCTGGGCGATACGGACAAAATCTAATATCACAATATTTTAGACCAAATACCTCGATATCGATATTGCACCAATATTATAGAAATGGCTTTCGATGCTTTCACAGAATATTTACACTATGAAATGTTTGATAAATAATCATCAGTAATGTGGATATAATGGCAAAGTGGGTAAAAAGTAAATATCTCAAACAGTCAGAAAATTATATATTTTACTGTAATGCAGCTTTAAAACCAGGAAAAGACGACTCTGATGACATATTGCGCAATATTGTCTCATATCACGATATCGATATAATTTCAATATATTGCCCCGCACTACCCACAGTACACAAAAATGGAAATTCCTTAAATCTTAACAAACTGTTTATAGCTATAGAAATTTATTAGACTGGCTGCCTCTTCTCAATGCCATAAAACACTACCTCCACTTTTTTCACAATCTCAACCCTTACATACTGTCCAGGTCTGATTTTTGACATTTGACAGCTGTAAAAAAAAAAACCAAATGTTGCTGTTTTACCCAGAAATTATTTTCCTAAAGTGGCCCAAAATGCAGAAAAATTTTAAATATTTAAGGGTCAGATTATCTCCGTATCTATTGACATGTGTTTTAGTGAAATGAATAGTTAATAGTTTTAATAAGATAGTAGTTATGAGGATTTCTTTTTATGATGTAGCAGTGAAGACTGATGGCTCTAATGGTTATACAATAAACCCCACAGCTCCATAAAGTTCTGCTCATTTTACCTTTACATAAAATAACATTTAACCACCAAAAAGAGACATGAAAATGACTAAAAACAACCAACAGTTAGTTTGAGTAACAGCTGCCATCTAGTTACCATGGTAACGTAGAGATGGAGTGACTAAAGAGACTCAAAACTACCAAAAAGAGATATTTCAATCATTAATGCTATGTTATATTTTCATGTCTTAGGTAAAATAGGACATGATATTGTGTGATAGGAGATGTTTAGTGGTGTAAAAGCTAAAAAATACACTCTCTCTGCTCTCTGAAACATGAATCAAAGTTTAATCACATTTATTGATCAGTCAGATCGACTATTGATGCTTTCTAAACACATCTGTGCTTCAACATTTGGGAAAGAGACTTTTTATGAGAGGATTCTTAGACTTGACCTTAAAAATCAATAATTGTATCCATCTGTCTGAGTAATATTTAAAAACCTCATGAGAAACAGAACACCAAGAATGTGCTGGCATCAACATTAGACAGCTTATGAACTGTGTCTGTCCATCATGTGAAGGTTTGTGGGCAGACATGATGTCTCTCTTTTTAGGAAACAAATCACTCAGTTGTGGGTATATTACCTTGGTCTTCTTTAACTTCTTCCTCTGTGCCATAAACCTTCATTATTTCTGTCCAACAACTATTAAAAACACATCAATGAGTCACTTTTTGTTTAGAAATGGCCCCAAAACTATAATAATGGTGACCACGTTGTCAGTTTGCTGAAGGTTCACACTGAAAGCATGCAGTTCTGTTTACAGCACTTTGCATTGTAATAACGATTATTTAGAAAATAACAATGTAATCAAAAGTCATGAGAAATAATCATAGTTTAATGCATATTAAATGATGTCTGCAGGGTGAAATCTTGATCGCTGGTTATTATTCGGGAATTTCCGTCATCATTTACGTCTACCATCGTCACGCACTGCGTCTTACTGGTAGACACTGTCTCCCTTTGAGTTAGTAGAAGACAGTGAGTCTGCTCCTTTTCGGGGGAAAACAGGAAGCCCCCTGCTAGCGTTTCAATAGCAACTGAGGTCAGATACATGTTTTCCTGTCACTTTGAGGTAACTGGAGTCAGAGGATGGACATGGTAAACCCTGCGGGATGCAGGACAAAGGCCCTGAGTTGTGTCTAAGCCCTGTTTTGTCTTCAGACCCGTGTTTGATCTGCCCACATTTGTACATGGTTCAACCTGTTGCATTATCTCTGTGGTTTAAGACGATTCCCGGAGGACAGAAACTTCCGAATCGGAGGGAGCATCGGAGCAGAACATGTACTGATTATTTATTCACTTCTCCCTGATCAAGCTAATAAGCCAATACATCCTGGTCTCCTGTGTACTCTCTCCACTGACATCTGGGCTGCATATTTAAAAATCAACAGTTATTACTCAAGTTTTTGAACATTGAAAGAGGTTTAGCGCACAGAATTTTGTCAGATTTGTCAGATTTTGGATGCACACATGATACAGATTAATCATTTGAGATTAAAGATGTTTCCCAGAATCAAACGTGGTTTTGTTACAACTCAGTGGTGGTGGGCCAATCACAGGTCACATTAACCCTCACATACTGTTCATATTCTGAGCTGTCACTGTATTTTCCTCACATAATTTGTCTCTTTACCGAACCATCCAAAGCACAATCATCATTCATAAAGACCTCAACAGTCACAGATATACATGATTTATCTTAAATGAAGCTTTCACAGAGCAGAGAGTTTATTTCTTTCCTTTCCTCCCTTCCTTCTTTCCTTCCTTCCTTCCCTCCTTCCTCCCTCCTTTCCTTCCTTCTTCCTTCCTCCTTTCCGTCCTTCCTCCCTCCTTCTTCTTCCCTTCCTTCCTTCCTTCCTTCCTTCCTCCCTCCTTCCCTTCCTTCTTCCTCCATTACTTCCTCCTTTCCTTCCTTCTTCCTCCCTTCCTTCCTTGACTCAAGGACAACAGGAGGGTTAAGAAAAAACCACTGCCGCTGTGAGACCATAAACACATTTTGAAAACGTTTACTGAGGTTAGAAGTCAAGTGAGAAGTTGGTGAATTCTCCATTGACTTGTATAGAGACGGAAGTCCTTTTGACACCAAAACGGTCGCCCCCTGGTGGCCTTTGATAGAATGCAGTTTTAAGTTACTTCCACGTTGGCCTCATTTCAGAGGACCGGAGCTCCCCGCCTGGGAAGCTTACAGGGAATCCGCTATGAGACCGAGGCAACGAAGGAGAGGAGAGGGTTGGATAATATTTATAGGCATGCCGCTGTTGTTGCAGGTGAGGCGTGGTCCCGCTCCTAAAAGTTTCGCTAAATAAGCTTGAAAAAAATTGATTCCAGTCATGCAAAGTTTTACATTTCTCTACAGCTTTTATTTTTGAAAGACTACAGGAATAAACATGGCTTCATCTACAGCTTGGCAAGCTCTTTTTATGGGTCATTCTATTGACTTTGTATTGACGATTTTCTCTACACTACGAATGACCTTTTATAGCTAGCTAGCTTAACTCATCAGTGTAATGTTAGGAAAGTAAATACTAAACATCAAAATACACGTTCTGACTGCTGCAGGGACCCAAATAAAAAGGTGGTAAATAGGTGTCTTTGTGATCATTTGACACTTAAAATAGTGTGGTTTGGCTATTGACGTTGATTTAACTTTTTTTTTTTTACAGTCTAGAAACACTGAGATTCTGCAGAACACAGCAGGATCACCTTGGAAGTGTCAAACCTTAATAATATAAATGTCCAGTAATCATCATGTCTTGCAGAGCTACTTCAGTGTTTGGTCTACCAGACTTACCACAGTTGAGCATGTGCGTAGATTTGCATTTGCATCCAAACGGGTCATTATGTTAGAAACTTTTTAGGAATTATAATAACCATCAATTTCACTTAGAAATGCTGTAAGTAGTTGGGATGATGTGACTTAATTGTGGATTTAAAGGTGGACATGCTGCACAAAAAGTGGGTGAGTAAAATGTTGTCATAGAATTATACATATAAGACCCAGCTTTAAAAAACTATCATCATTTTCCTTTAAGGTGGTCTTGTCACACCCTTAATAAATGAATGATCCATTTCTACCGTATTACAGTAACGCAGGGACAAATATGTTACAATGGATTAATATTGTTACACTAGGTGCTATTAATGTTATCATTCTGCTACGCAATAAATACGACAAATCGTATATAAAAATATACACCTAGACAATCGGCTGGGATAAAGTGGAAGGAAAGGGGATGTGGGAATAGAGAGACAGTGATGGGTGTGTTTTATGTTAATGTCCGTGTGTGCACAAGGGGCAAGATTTGTGTTTTGTTTATTTTAATGGTTGTCTGTTTTATGTCTGGAGTTTTTCATGGATATTATATTGAACATGTTTTCTAATCAGTCCACCCTCACTTGTCTTCCTTTTTTGCTGGAAACTTAGCGGTCCATAACAAACAGAAGAAGTTGTTCCAGACTTCCAACCTAACAAAAGGTTTCTATCGTCATAACACATGTTTTTAATGCAGCGGTGTTCCTCTCTTTCTCGACTGCATGGTAAGAACATTTACGGGAAAAACTCATGATCCACATCCACATCCTGGTGTACTCATTACTCATTATCTCATTTATGTTGCATGTTGCTTTAAGAATAGTTCGACATTTTGAAGGAGAAAAAAAAAGCATAGATAAGAAGACAGATAACAGCCTGGAAACACAGAGACCCAGAGATGTGTGTGTGTGTGTGTGTGTGTGTGTGTGTGTGTGTGTGTGTGTGTGTTTAATGTGAGGCTACAGCCAGTTAGACGATTAGCTTAACTTAGCATAAAGATGGTAGAAACAGTCAGGCCCGTAACACCCTATAATACAGCAAATTACACAGATTATACCAAAAGCACACAATTAGTGAGCTTGAGAAAAGCTTGGCAGGCAGATTTTATTACCTTTGGATAAAGCCGGGGTAGCACAATGTTTCTGGTCATTGTGCGACAAGCTAAGCTAAGCTAAGCTAACCATGCTGCTGGTTGTAGCCATATGTTTAATAGACATATGGTTTTTTGCATCTAACTCTGACAAATAAAGCAAAATACTCCTAAAATGCCAAATTATGCCTTTACAGATCCAATCCAGCAATTATTACTCTTTTCTTTACCCATTAGCTACAAATGACGAATACTTGGCACTACTAGAAACAATGTTGTAGACTTTGATGCGTCCCCAACATTCATGCAGCTAAATTGGCCTCTATTTAGTTTCTTGTTTCAACATTTTTCATTTGAACATTAGCTTGAACTCAGTTGTCCTCATTGTGTTACTTGACAGTGAAAAGATTCCTTGTGATCAGTTGCACAACAAAAGAAAGTTTCAAGAGTCTGCTAATTGAGTTATATAATTCGAAATTCAGTATTTTTTTTCTTCAATTCACAGCATGCAATGAACGAACATTAGGAATATAAAGTACATATCATGTATAGTTAAATAGCTGAAACACTGGTAAGGTCATACGTGTGCATGAGGATGTACATACTGTATTTATGAAATGTATTTTGGCAGCTGTCAGAAAAAAAAAGTCCCCCATCCTGCATCATTCCTGTGCTAGCTTATTCTTCCTCAGATTTTGTGAATAAAATTGGATATTCCTGTTGTAATCTTCCAAACCATTCATTTATTGTTTTCAATTTTTCAAGAATATGTTCCCTCTTTTCAAGCCACTCTCAGGCAGTTCCTCAGTGAATGCAGTGAAAATGCAGGACTTCTACAAAAGGGCGACATCCTGCGTGCGTGTTTCTGTCTCTCTTTGCGTCTAGTCGTCACTCTCGAAGGTGTGCAAGTAGGTTTTGAGGCTCAGGGTGCTGGTGTAGGTGAGGTTGGTGGATCGGTAGAGGTCCAGGCCGGTCAGGATCTCGACATCTCGGACTCGGGATGTGTGAAGCTTCAGCAGGTCTTCCACCCACTGCGACTCGTCCTCGGCGTTCTGCAGAGACACGGAGCAATGAAAGTACACATCAAGTATCACTGCAGGGTTGGAAATATAGATGATGCATGATGAATGAATGAATGAATGAATGCCTTAACCCTCCTGTTGTCCTCGAGTCAAGGAAAGGAAGGAGGAAGGGAGGGAGGAAGAAGGAAGGAAAGGAGGGAGGGAGGAAGGAAGGAAGGAAGGAAGGAAGGAAGGAAAGAAGGGAGGGAGGAAGGAAAGAAGGAGGGAGGGAGGGAGGAAGGACATACGGAAGGAAGGAAGGGATGAAAGAAGGAACAGTCAAAACCGACAGGGTCAATTTGACCCGGGAGGAAGACACAAAGGTTAATTGTATTTGCATTAATCTTTGATAATAAAGTGCTGTAAAGAAAAGGATAGGAGGACATGTGCATATGCAGTTGTTGCACATCAGTCCTTGGTAGTAGGGGAGGGAGGGGTAAGAGTTCAGTTCCTGTGTGCCTGAAGGATAAAAACTGTTCTTCAGTCTGGAGGTGCAGCATTTCAGGGAGCTGCAGCATCTTCCAGAGAATAGTAGTGTAAACAGATGGTGAAAAAGGGGGCGAGTACTGTCGGCCTCTTTTAATATTCAACGTGCACAAAAAAAAAGATGTTCTGTTTAAAATTATATCAATCAGAGAAGGGCACCAGAATCCCCACATTTTTGCTTGATTAATAATTCCATTGATTGTCCAACATAGTCATCATGGAAACTCCCTTTTGAGCGTTAGCATCCTTTGAGCTAATTTATAACATAAGGACACTAATGCTTACAATGTGTTTGTGTTTAGAAAATGTAATATTGATTATGTTCAACATCTGAGTTTAGTACAATCTGTCATCACGCGAACATTTTGTAATTAGCACACACTACAAAGGACTTGCTGAGGCTGCATTGTGGACACATTGAGTCAGAGTATCAGTTGGTACACAGACAACGGAAACAATCCATGTTTGGCAGCATCGATAATGGAAATGAGACTCATGTGTTTCCTCTTGGGAGTAGCAGTGTTCGTCATTGCTTGTAAATAAGATGGTGGTGTATTCTGGTACTGAACAACATATGCACCTGGTTTGTGTTGACGTTTAGACTGATCTGCATCTCTGGGAGAGTTCGCTTCAGGACACAGAAGCGAACACACCAAGCAATCTTTCCAAACCAAATCATCTCATAAGAATTTTTAAAATGATTTTAAAAATATGAGAACGAAACCACCAAATGCCAAACTAAATTACAACTGACCCTAAACAGAGAATACATGACCACTGTGACCAATAGAAAACTATGAAAAACACTGACAATGTTCAGACTGATTGAACAAAGCATTGACATAGAAACAGACCCAGGGAGGCATCAAACAGAGGCGGAGACAGAACAAACAATATATTCTGAGTTTATCCATCTCCACAACATTCAGAAACTGCCGTATCTACATGGGAATAGGAGTCAATGTGCAGCAATACAATATATGTTCAGTATTGTCAAACATTAAGGGAAACAAGCTCTGTGATACATGTTTCTGTGTGATTACATCTGTGGAAAAAAGCCTTTTACTATCTTGTATTTGATAGGTTGTTGGTATTTGCTTATTGTATATTTATTTGTAATCATCTGTCAATGTTAGTAGTCTTCTGTACTGTTTTGGCAATTTAGATTTCTGATCTGTCATGCTGATGAAGCTTTATTGTATTTCGAGGTTTTTTTTAAAATTGTAAATCATGCAAATATATTTCAGTAGAGCCCCAGAAAGAAAACATCGACCCAGAAATGACCTCTTTAATAAAATATAATAATGATCACATCATGAGTATTAAGTTCAGAAGTCGGGATCTCCTAAATGGGGACATTAGATTTTGGATTTGCTGGACCTTATACTTCATTCTGCTTAACTTTGTCTGTTGTCCTCGTCCGTACTTTGTGCTTTTTTGTGCCACCAAGTGGTCGAAAAAGCACAATACATTAATCAGTAGTAAAACACGAGATGAAGTCAATCAACAGCCCGTCCCAAGACAAAAGTAGACCAGGTACACAGACTTATCAACTTTTCTGATTGAAACTTGTTTTGTTTGAACTTGTAACTTTCCTCTTTCCTCCTTTCCTTCTTTCCTTCCTTCCTCTTTTCCTTTCTCCCTCCCTCCCTCGTTCCTTCTTTCCACCCTCCGTCCTCCCTTCCTTCCATCCTTCCATCTTTCCTTCCATCCTTCCTTTCCTTCCTCCCTTCCTTCCTTCCTTCCATCTTTCCTTCCTTCCTTCTTTCCTTCCTTCCTTCTTTCCTTCCTTCCTTCCTTCCTTCATTCTTTCCTTCCTTCCTTGACTCGAGGACAACAGGAGGGTTAATAATGTTTGTAGTTTGATATGCTGATACACATTTGACTAATTTTAGCAATAGCAACAAACTAAGACACTGCTAATCAAGATGTTTGAGGATGTTGGGACTTTATTATCATTTAGTTTTACACACTGGTGAAATAATTGTGTTATACAGTCAAATAAACCCATTGACCCCATATGAGGTCTTTGCAAAAACTACTTCCTGTTCAAACACAATGCTTATTTTCTGTACTTATCGTGTCATACTGATACCAAATATCTAGGAGAACAAACAAAAGCTATGGTCTCAGGACGTTAAAGTGGACCTCTGCTTTGTACTACGCTTCTGCTCCTGATTTGTGTACATGCTGTTAGCAACTCAACACTGTATCATCTATTTAATTGCAGAGCGATGAAGGTAATGTTGTGGATAATCCTCCATTGTGTTGTTGCAATGAGACATTCAATGACAAGTTGCGTCACCTCTTACATGCAGTCTGCTGATAAATTGCTTTCATGTAAACTTTCACTAAACTGAATTTCATTGGAAAGGGAATTGAATGATGAACCAGTTGCTGGCAACATACAACATAATGCTGTAGTCATAAAGAGTTAACTACCTACAATGCCTAGAGTACATTATGTGCATGTTTGTTCACTGTCAGCAAACAATAACCCAGCATATGTTCATGTTTCCTTGTTACAGATTACACAAAGGGAGTATCGGGAAGAGAACACTTAATTAATGACTTCCACAGTATCTCAATGAACTATGGCATGAATGACGAAAAACCATAATAGTCATTACAAGATACACTTTTATGTGCAAAAATTACAAACGGAAGTCAGCTGTGACAATGCCAGGAACCAAGTCATTTTAGCAGGCATGGCAGTAATGTTTAAGACACACACACACACACACACACACATATACATATATATTTTAGGTTATTGTTAGGTTTCAGATGTTCTTTTTCTATTTTTTCATATTAAAACTGAAATAACAGTGCGATTTCACCAATTCTGGAGCTCTCTTCTGGAGCTTTTTACTCTCTCTTGGATCCTAGTTTGATTTGAACACATTTTTATCATATGGGTCGGTCTCAGTATCTCTAGCAGCAGCAGTCGGCTGTTTTTATGAAGTAGAAAACCATAATGTTATATACTGTTCTCAATGCTGTCTTTCTTGTTGTGTTTCTGTACATCTGGTACTTATCTGCACACTCCTTTGTTTCATCTTGTCCCTGTTTTTGAATCAACTTTTTTCCTTATTTGAATCAAAGGTATTAAAGTACAGATTGTAAAGCCCCCTCTCAGGCAAATTAGTGATTTGTGACATTGGGCTACACAAATAAAAAGTTATTTGATAAACCCATTGAAAACAACCTGCTCAGCACCCAGACAAAGTTAGAGACTAGCTGGTGAAGGAAGTTGAGCGTGCAGCACCAAATACAGTCAAATATGTGTCTCAGGACTTAGAGCAAAGAGCAAAGCAGAACTAAAAGTAGAAATTTGATGACTAAACTGCTCTGTATCTGCTTGATGTGTAATTGGGCAATGATGTTGCAGTGATATGCAAAGTCATGAGCTGTAACATGATGATGATGATGATAAGTCAGGAAAATCTGTCTGGCAGCTTGTTTTGGAGTTCTTCTGCCCCATAGTGGCCAAAACTAGGTTAGAACTTTTTTTTGGGGGGGGGTCTCTTTGTTCTTTATTAAAATGTTACTTATTTATTACTAGAAACACAACATAAATGTCCTGGAAAGATGCCACTTTCTGTTACTCTAATACTGTTGTATATATGACATGGGATGCCTTTGTTAAACTTGCTCACATTAAGTAAAGGTATGTAAAAAAAAAAAAATGCTCCCTGCAAGTCTAACGTCCTGCAAACTTACCTAGGCTTTGTTGCTATGGTTGTTGCTAAGGTTATTCTATGGGTGGTTTATGACCTAAATTTGTATCAGATTTGGGCTCAAATATACCAACAGATGCATTGAGAAGCTTTAATTTTGAGTAAAGAAAAAGAAGGGAAATACGACAACTTCTGTTTGTTTGCATAGCCCCCAAAGTGTCCCTTAAAATGACCAATCAGAGCACAGTGGGGTCAGTGGGTGGGTCGTCTTAACTAGACATTAGCTAAAACAGCCTTAAACTGTTTGCAAATTTTGTCATGCAAAGAAATTCCAGAAGTGCGTCATAATGTAAATATAAATATAAAGCTGGAAGTAAGTTGGATGGCCTTTTAGACAGATTGTTGAATTGAATGACTCAAGTCATATACATGTCAGATGACAACGATTCATGATGATATTTCAGAGTTCACACAGCAGAAAGGGCAAAAAGATTGTGGCCTTTACCGGCAGAGTAAGCAGTCACAAGTTCAATCATGTGAAGTGACAGCAATATTAGGGCGGATAAAGGTCACATTTAATGGCACTGCTTTCCCATTATTACTCTACTCTACCTCTTTAGCTGTGATCTTTAGCTGTTCTTTGTGTAAGCCTACTAACTAAGCCTAATATCAGCCACACACACATATAAGTCTTAAGTTTTTAGGTTGTATGTTTCACTATAGGGGGGCCACCTGACAAGCCCTGATGGGTTTTATTGGCTGCTCCTGCAGATTTTCTCTTTTGTTAGTTATTGTTTTACTTCCTTAAGCTCTATTACTAAAGCTATGTACTCAGAATATCAATCATATACACATGTAAACGTTAGGGGTATTATCTTTAGTCACAAGAAAAACAACTATGTTACTGTTATTTTGTGCAAAAGCAGCCTGAAGTGTGTCCTGCATAAATGGCCCTACTGTTCCCTTGGAACATGAATGGTACAGTATTAGTGGTTTTGGCTACCTTCCTCTCCCCCCCCTTCTCTCTAGTAGATTTATGATCATTAGTGTGGAGTCTGCACAGTTCCCTGGAAAAGTTATGTTCGTTGGAAGAGCTAATGCTCGTTGAGGCAGCCCCCCCCCCCTCCCTTGTAACTCTTGAATAGGATCTCACAAATTGTGATTGATGCCAGCATAAGGCCTGTCTAACTTGCTTGTGACTCCCTTGCAGGCCTTGTGTAAGATCCTATGCATGTGATAAGCAGCTGAGTCTGCCACACGGCAAGGGCTGAGAGCTGATACCAGATATATCACCACTGATGTGTTGTAATAAAGGGACACTGTGCATAAGAAAGGGGGGTTATATATCACCCTAGTAACGGAGGGAAATATGAAGGGATACTATCATTGTATGGGGAAGAAAGGGATAAAACTTAGAGCATAAAAGGAAGAGTTTGATAAAGTTCAGTCTGATCCTGAGGTCTGACTCTGGCTTTTATTCATGTTGGGGAGTAAAAGCTCTTATTGCATCGAACTCTCCAGTGACTTCTTATGGGTAACTCTGAGACTTCTATCAATTATTTAAGTTGAGTTTTAGTTGACTCCAGGCCCTGATCTGTACTTCTCATCTGCAACATTATACACAGATATTAAATATGAAACATAGCCTAAAAGTTTCCTTGCTTGTATTTTTGGATCTTTTGCGTCCATCAGTATCTAAAGTGGAAAACAGAAAGGAAAATATATATATTTTTTGGATCTGTTGAGTCCATAAGTGACTAAAGTGGAAAACAGAAAGGAAAGTATCATTTATTTTTTGGTTTTTTACAAAAAATTCCATCCACCCAACATGGAAAAAGTAAATCACAATGGAAATTGTTAATTCAAGTACCAGTGCTGTACTTTATTTGGTCTGCACAGAGACACAATAAAGAAAAATAAAGTTTATTATCGTAAAGCCATCTCATTCGTCTTCCCTTATGAGGCCAAGAACTGTTATCATGATATATTACTTGCATACTTCTGAGGAAAGCTCATTACAGTTATTTCTAGATTTGATCGTCTCATGCAGCAATGCTGATTACAGTACATTATGTAAACATGACTCAGTAAATGGAGACTGAAACAATGACGACTGCATAAAGAGGAACTGTATTATGTCATAGAGTTGGAAGAAAGTCATGTGGGAAGCAGCGTCTTTCATGTTAAAATACTTAGACTAACACGTAGCTGCTGTCTGGTGACATTTGCACCACTGTTTATTTCAGTGTTCTGACTGTGTCTCTCAGTGGTCTATTATTCCCGAGATGAGGTGTATTTTATATGTATTTTCCATTAAATCTAAAGCACTTGCAATAGCAATGCTCATTCACCCATTTACACTCATTTGACATGAAGGGACGACAAGTTGGGGACCTTGACATTACATTGTTCCCACAGCCTCCAAGTCCAAGAAAACCAGCTGATTCCTGAATGTAGCCTCACCTAGTCTTGTAGTACTCGAGATCGGACTATTTTTTGAGGTTTTTGGTCTTGTCTCGGAATCGAGGGGATTCTTACTTGGTCTTGTCTCGGTCTCGGACTGGGTGGACTCTGGACTCTTTTTTAACGAGACCGGTCAAGACCACCGCTGATAGGCTTTTTGTCCATGCCTTACTGATAAGAGTGAAAAAGGACCCTCTCAAAAACAGCTAATAACTTCAAATCATTGGTAGTGTAAAGATTTCCCCCAGCTGCAGCTGCTATGATTGTCCTTTGATATATATGGTCTTGGTCTTGTCTCGGTCTCGGTACTCTCTGGTCTCGGTAATGTCTTGGTCTCGGTTGGTGAGGTCTTGACTACAACACTAGCCTCACCACTGGCTAACATTAGCAAGCCAGCATGTACTATCGAACACATTACAAAATGCATTACAGTTATTGCACAACACAGCAAGCATGCTCATTCTGCTTCACTGAATGCAAAAACAGATCCGATATAACTGAAATGTCTTTTGAAGCACAATTATTGTTGTTCTAATCAGATTCCCAGGCTCTGCATTATTCACAACTATGTTGCTAACAAAACATGTCCACCTACTGGCTCCATTTAATCTGATTTTTCAGGTGCAGGATGTGGTTTTGAGAATAGCAACAAAATGCCTTTACAGCTGACTGAAAAAAAACAAGCCACAAAGAACTGTCTCTGAACCTCAGCCAACTGAAACATGCAATCACAACTGTGTTTCCACTATGTAATACCCTTTAATAAAGCCTTTCTCTAAGGGATTCCACAAGGAAACTGAAAAAATAGAGTGCGTCAACAAAAGCCAGTTTTGCTATTCCAAGAAATAAGGATCCCAAGTTCTTATGAGTCCAATATAGTCAACAAATTACCCTCAACAACAGAATAGATGGTAACCAATATATTAAAAAACGTCTTGGATAAGGTAAAGGAAATATCTCAGAAGCCTACAATGAACTTTAGCAGGAGACTTGGAAGCAAATCTTCATTCACAAGAAAACTAATTTAATTTCAAAGCGATCCATCCATCACTTGTCAAATAGGCTATTAACTGCAAATGTCAAACTGCTTGTGATTCAAGAGGAAAAAGTCAGAGGAGACCAGGAATGACTAAGTATTTAAATACTAGATATTTCAGTCTGGACCACAGAAGTTGAAAAACCAGCCAACCAACCAGCCATCTAATCTGTTTCCTAAGCCTAACATTTAGCATATTTCAATGATAGATAATGCACGTACTTGATTGTTAGATTCATATTAACCTAGGGCCAGCTTTTCCAAAATCCTAAACAACATTATGGGATGTTATATTATCAGGAAACAAGCAGGAAACACGGAAACAGGACGTTTTTCTCGGGAGTTACCAGCATCATTATACTTCCTTGTGATTACGTTTATTCCACTGAGCACAAACAATGAGTTCCTTCCTGTCCAAATATTGAACTTGTGTGTATGTGTGGCCCATGTTGTTTTTCATTAGCTACAAGATAGCTTACTGCTGCAAATTAACACCTATTTGTTCTCAAAAGACTTCCAACGAAAGAAACAAAAAAAGTCCTTCTGAAAGCCTGAAGATCTTGGCTCATAGTGATGAACCTACAGAGAATTATCAGTGACTCTGCAGCTGCTCTCGGTTTTATAGAGATTTATAGTGAGTTTCAGCTCATTGTTTAGTTGTCCAGCTGCAATTTTACTCTTCTGGTTCACTCTCAGCACTCTCATAGCGTCGTTTTCAGCACCAAACAGCAAACAGACCCAGTTATCTGTAGACTAGCTGGTGAACATAGTGGAGCATTTAGATATTTCCCTCAGGAGTTGTTAGAGAGTAAAAACAGAGCTAAAAGAGAGAGAATATTGGACTTTACATTCAGCAGGTTGGACAGAAACACGATGAACTAATGAATGATGATGTTGATCAGTAACTGCTGGATGTGGAAATAAAACAACAGTTTGATAGCAAGTTCAATATATTAACTTTAAACATGATGATATGTTAGTGTTGTGTTTACTACTTGTATTCGCTGCCCCCAAGTGGCCAAAAATCAGTTACTGCAGCTTTACTTCTCTGTTTTATACCACAGCATTTATAGCCTAAGCTAGTACAACACACAACACCAACAGTAGTGCAATAAAAATCCGATCTGATCCCTCCTAAAAAACTACTTTTAGTACTGTCACTGAGAATTTCAACAAATTGATCCTCCTGTCCAAAATAGGAGTTGTATTAAAAATGGTGTTGTGTTTACAGCTTGCTCCACTGCCCCTAAATTGCCAAAATATCACTTAATGCTTGTGTCATGTCTAAGTTTATGTCAGAGCTGCAAGTAGATTTCTCTTTAAAAGTTTTCTTCTAAATTTATCACCTTTTATGGCTGCATTATATCCATATTTTGAGATATCTTGGCCCCTAAAACAGGGAATATTTAGGCATGTTTATCCTCCTGAGACCCGAGCTTTTGTTTGGTATGCATTTCTAATATCTACTACATGTTTGGAATTAGTAGGACTTGATAAATGTAAAAATATCGTCTTTAAAAATAATGTCCTTATATTAGGGTCAATGGGTTTATTTTTACTGTGTAATACGATTTTTTTTACCAGTGTATAAAACTATGCTTCCTTACATTTACATCTTCCCTTTGTATGAACGATAATAAAGCCCCCAGCGTCTTCAATCGAGTACTAAATGAGCAGCAGTGTCATAGATGGTGCGATCGCTAAAATTAGTCCCATTTGTATGGCATCAAACTAGTTATTAAGCATGAAGAAACAAGCTTCAACCATAAAATGTACTTGGCAACAACACAAGGCTTCTTGCCTCAACTAGCCAGCAGTTTGTAAGGCTTGGATAGAGATGCATGACAGGCCGGTTGTGTAACACAGCCAAGTGTGGATAAATACCATAAACTGTATATAAGAAATGGACGTAACATCCGTGATGTCCTTCATTGGTTTGTGGACTGCTGCTCGGAGGCCAATAGTATCGGATCTGAGCAGCGGCATCTTGAAAATTTCAGGTGCATGCCGGGAAAAATAAAAACACGGATTCTACTTATATGGGCATCAGGAGGGGTATGAGGCAGAGCGGGGGAGGTTGCGAGGGCTGGATCTACCACAGTCTACACCGGCAACCTGGTGGTGCTAACCAAGTTAGCTGTTACGACTATAACCACACAACTCTGCAGACAACTGTCGATGTGAAACAAGTTCACGGCTATTTCCTGCAGTCTATCTGTCCGCCCTCCTGAACCTGTGAACCAATCAACCTGTCAATCACGACGTAGCCACACCCTAATGCATACCCTGCTTTATCGTCAAATATAAAATCAGGGAGGCCAAAATGTCCCAAATGAACATCATACTGCATTGAAGAAGGCTTTAAACTAGCGATTGAGACCATAAACACATTTTGAAAACGTTTACTGAGGTTAGAAATCAAGTGAGAAGTTGGTGAATTCTCCATTGACTTGTATAGAGATGGAAGTCCTTTTGACACCAAAACGGTCGCCCCCTGGTGGCCTTTTGATAGAATGCAGTTTTAAGTTACTTCCGCATTGGCCTCATTTCAGAGGACCAGAACTCCCGGCCTGGTACGAAAAAAGACAACAGGCCAAAGTTAAGCAAAATGAAGTATAAGGTCCAGCAAACCCAAAATGTAACGTCCCCATATGAGGATGCAGGATCACAGGGGGTTAAATACTGTATAGAGTGGAAGGGTTTTACTTAAAAAAGAGCATTAATTTAACTTTGTTTGATTCCTCATCTTACACATAGGGAACATTTTTGGGTTCAATGTCTTGCTCGAGGACACGTGAAATTGGTGACATCAAACCAACCAACTGTGTAACTAATGAGTTAACTTGCTCTACCAGCTCAGGTCTTAAATAATGACTGTCATTTATTACTGTGCCAAACATTAAGACATTCCCCTGCACACTTCACTCTCTAAATGGTGAAAGAAATTCCCATGACATTTTATTTTTACGTGGGTGTCCACTATCGTAACGCTACAAGTAGGTGAAGGAGTGCCTTGTGACCCATGACTACAAAAGGGCCGAAAGTTAAAAACAAAACCTGCCATGCATCAAGTGTGCTGCTCGGGTAATAAATGTTTGGCATCATTTATTACTGTGCCAAACATTGAGACATTCCCCTGCACACTTTACTCTCTAAATGGTGAAGGAAATTTCCATGAAGCAAACATGAAGATCAGGAACAATGAGAAAAAGCTTCAGGTTTAGTTCACTTCATTTGGGTCAACATAATTTAAGACAGGGAGGGCATCCTTCATCCTGTGGTCCTGATATAAAGTTGTGTTTTTATTAAACTGCACAGAAAACTGAGGGAGAGGGCGTATTATTCCATCAAAAGAAGACAGTAAGGAGAGCTTTGGTGGCCAAATTGTTACCATGTTTTTGACTCCAGCAAACCTATTCTGCATGTTTCCTGTTTTCTCTGTTGTGTACTGTCAAATAAAGGCAAAAAAGCCCAAAAATAACCCTTAAAAGAAGACTTTAAGACTGCTGCCAAATATTTTCTTGACTGCTCAGTGTATCAAATATAAGAATATAGTGAAATCACCCTTAAACTCATTTTAAAATACACGTTTAAAAGGCTGGTGGGTTTTGTGCTTAAAGCAGTTATTTCAACATTATGTGGGACAGTTTGTCCAAATCACAAATTGTTCTCTTTGAGCTTTTTTATTACAACATGTTTTTGTTGTTGGGGATCTCCCTCTCTCTCTCTCTTCTCTCTGGTGTAAACATGTGTTCGTCCTGCACTGGTGTTCTTTCAATTTCCATGAAATCCATTCTGTGTTTTTATAAACATTGAACAGTCAAGAGGATTTACTACAGAGCACATTTAGACACATTAGTCATCATGCATTTGCTGCAAGACAACAGGCCAAAGTTAAGCAAAATGAAGTATGAGGTCCAGCAAACCCAAAATGTAACGTCCCCATATGAGGATGCAGGATCACAGGAGGTTAAATACTGTATAGAGTGGAAGGGTTTTACTTCAATGTCTTGCTCGAGGACACGTGAACTTGGTGACATCAAACCAACCAACTGTGTAACTAATGAGTTAACTTGTTCTACCAGCTCAGGTCTTAAATAATGAGTGTCATTAATTACTGTGCCAAATATTGAGACATTCCCCTGCACACTTGACTCTCTAAATGGTGAAGGAAATTCCCATGACATTTAATTTTTACGTGGGTGTCCACTATCGTAACGCTACAAGTAGGTGAAGGAGTGCCTTGTGTCACTGTGACGACAAAAGGGCCGAAAGTTACAAACAAAACCTGCCATGCATCAAGTGTTTTTTTATAACATTCTATCCAAAACCCACGCAAGTTTCTCACACTTATCTTAAATTCACTGTGCTGTATCTCTTCCACACACACACAAAAGGTTTAAATCTGCTGCCTGTATGAGATGACGCTCTGTGATCTTCATCTTGATTTCAATACTAGCATTCGACTTCTTAACCCTGTATCGCCAAGTCTATCATATTGGATGCATGAGTTTTAGAGACCTTTAAATCATCAGTGTGATCATATTTCATTCCTGAAAACCTGATGTATAAACAATCAGATACATGTAGTACAAAGATAAACCAATGCAATGTTGAATTACTAAATATTTAGTAACTTATTTTATGGTAAATTCCTGTTCAAAATGTGTGTATCAAATTAGATACAGCAGGTATAGAAGTCATTTATCTGTAAATCTGTGAATTTTCATTTTATTTCATTTCATGCATTATATATTATTATCATGCATATAAAAGTTTAAAAGGTGTTATGAGCTTTATGCAGGACCTTACAAAAGTTGTATTCAATCATAGATGCAAAGTGTTATTTAATTAATCTTGTTTAATTACTTGTCAGAAGGTCCAATCAACTCTAGTTTCAAAGAATTTTAATTTTCTGGCAATTATTTGATGGTACAGGCATTATAGGGTTAAGTAGTGAGAATGTGAACTGAAACTGTAACATATTTGAAGAGCACGGATGAAACATGTCGTGCTTATCGGACCGTCAGATAACAAACACTGCGTAGGTGCGCATATTTCCCTACTTCTTTATCATTCCCTCCTTACAACATTCAATTACATGAAAAAATGAGCCGGTTCCTGTTCAATGAATTAATCACTAACTGTTTTAATAATCAACTGATCATCTTGAGTAATTTCTTAACAAGAATATCTTTCCAAATTCCTTGATTCCAGCTTCTCAAATGTTTATTTTATGTTATTTTATTACTATTATTATCATCGTCATGTTTTAATCTTCGTATTGATTTTATTCATCTTTCTGTTTCTTTCAGTCTTTTTTTTAATGTCTAACTCTTAATAAAACTTTATCTAATTCTCTTTTATCATAAATCCTCTTCATGTCGTCCTCTGTCTACCGTAAAGCACTTTGAACCACATTAACCTGCATGAAAGCTGCTACGTAAATAAAGGTTGATTGATTGACAGTTTGTAAGGGATAAAATCCAGTCGCAGTAACTATTTATTATTGCACATAAAATAAATGAAAACTTTTAGAGCAGCAATAAAAATAAAGCTTTGGAAAATCTTCACTTTCATGCTTTGCTTTCACTTTGTGTCTTGCAGTCTTCCTCTCAGCTGCTTTTGTTGGCACGTTATAACCTCTTGGCGCAGCATCTGAAAGTTAATCCATGGAACAGGAAGAAGCTCGATATAAAATCTCGTAAAGCCCCCGACAGGGCTAAACCAAATATTTGTTTTAGGGTATGACTCATTCCTCACCGAAGCAAAGTGAGAGTGATGTTTAATATAAACGGTTGGCTGGATAATGCTTTTGTGTTATTACATAGTCTTTCTATAAGGTTTATGATTTTCATGAGATTAAACCGGTCTAAAAATGGCTCAATGTTGGAGAAATGTGTTGTCATAGTGACCCTGGTTTAATGGTTTTGTTGTTAAATCCCAGCCAGCATGAGCATGTCAGCCCCATTTCGGTTTAATTTAGCCTGTAATATTGGTCCCAGGTGGGTTTGTCGGCTGTTTCCATGGTGACCCCTTGTAGGCCCCATATGTTTGCCCATATGTGGTCTAAGTGGGATCAGAATGGACCTGAAATGGAGCCCATTTAGCCAGCCCACATAGGCTTCACATGCGGGGCCCATGATACTGAAACAATATGGGGCCCATACAATTTGCCCTGCTTATGCCCGCTTAGCCCACTAGCCAGAGCCTGACTAAGCACCAGCTCTTTGCTTTTCCAACTGCCAAAGCTCCAGCCCCGAGCCTCAGAACGGGAGCCAGAGCGAGCACCAACTCTTTGCTGGTCTAAAGCAAGAACCGATTACGTCAGCAGTTTTTTCTCTCCACTGTCAACAGGTGCTGCTCATGTGGGAATGTTGGGTCTCTTCAAATTAAACCTGAAGAGTTCAGTTTAGACCTGCTCTATGTGTAAAGTGCCTTAAGATGACTTTGTTGTGATTTGGCGCTATACAAATAAAGATTGATTGATTGATTGATTGATTGATTGGTTAACCCCATGGACACGCTGGTAGGAAAGCAGCTAAATTAAACATTATCTGGTTCAGTTCATCCAAATTACAGAAATCATTGAGCTGTAACGTCTCTCCACAGGCATCAACATTGTGTCGCGCCCCCTTCTCTCTCATGTAAAAATGTTTTCATCTAAAAGCAGCAGAGCACATGTTATTAATGCTTTTTAGGAGCAAAATCACCACACAAGCCTTCATTTATCTGACAGCTTCTCAGAACTGCTGTAAGACCATGTGACCCTTTTCTTTTTTTTGGCAGAGCTGCTGTGTTTTGCAGCACATTAGCTTCCCAGACACTTAAATATACCAACAGTTTCCAGTCCAGAGGATCACCAAAGCCCAGACCTTTGTAGTTTGCTTTTCAAGGGAATGTTTGTCTTTGAATAGTTTCAAATTCGGCTACTTTAGGAACAGCATTTTCCTAATTGGATACTACTGAAAAAATGCCACCTGGAGGCAAAGTTGCTGCAGACCTTCTATCGCTCCACGATAGAAAGCGTGCTGGCGTACTGCATCACGGTGTGGTATGCCGGCTGCACAGCCAAGGACAGAAAAGCCCTGCAGGGGGTCATCAAGATGGCACAAAAATCATTGGTTGCCCACTGCCCTCCGTGGAGGACATTGCAGACTCTCGGGGGCTAAACAGGGCAAGGAAGATCCTGTCTGACCCATCTCACCCCGGCCAAGCCCTTTTCAAACTTCTGCCCTCTGGCAGAAAATACAGGGTCCTGAGGAGCTGCACAAACCGGCTCAAAAACACTTTCTATCCCTGGGCTATCAGGCTCCTGAACAGTTAACCACCAACCCCCACCCCCACCCCCAGCACCTCTACTCAGCACCTTGTATACAGTATAGTATTCAACACCTACCTCAGGTTACATAGGCATAAGTGCAATATGTGCAATAGACTGTGTATGTGTGTTTGTGTGTGTGTGTGTGTAAATGGCTTTTACATTAATTTTGTTGCACCACAGGAAGAGACCCCGTACCAATCTCGTTGTGACACCTGTTGTACAATGACAATAAAGGATATTCTATTCTATTCTATTCTGAATATCCAATTAAGATATGTCAGATATCATTTTCAATAGTCTGCCGATACTTATTTAAGGCTGTGACACATTCATTTAAAATCAATTTAAAATCATGGGTGTGTGTGAGTGTACTCTGCCCTGGTTTTAATGTTTTTTATGTGTTCTTATGAAGTCTGCTCTGCTACATGTAGTACTGCTGTGTCTGTTTTAATGTATTTTACGTGTTTTTTATAGCGGCCGTTACACCTGCTCGGGAACTGCAGTTGAAAATTAACCAAGATGGCTAAACTGGAAAACTTATAGAAATGTATATTAATGTGCACTGTCCCTGTAACTTTAACATTTATAAGGGTCAGTGACAAGGGTTATTGTCACAAGGGTTGGGAAAATATGTTAAAACTGCCTGATAAATACACATCTGCTGGAGCTGGAAGGCAGACAGAGGAGAGTGGAGAGCTGTTCAGGGCAGGCTGGAAAAACAGAGCACGCCTTTTCCAGAACACCACAGTCAGTCCTGACCGACAGAGACGACTCGGTGTCATGTGGTAGAAACACTCAGCAGTGCCTGTAACCATGAATTAATGTCAATGTCAGCTATAAATATCAGGCAGCAGCTCACTCATGTGGTTCACATTGCTGACTTATGTCTGAATCAATTAGTCAATCAACAAATATAAAAAAAGAATAGATTTTTGAGAACTGATTAATTCACTTGAGGCTATTTGAGCCACAAAAGGCATAAACTGAGCATAAACCAGCTCAGGTTCAGCAAAACAGCAGCTAAAGCAGATGTGTGATGACTTTACAGTGAATGTTTTATTAATTAAAGACTAGTTGCGGTACTTTGATGATCACAAAATCTTTTTTTGGTAAAGTAAGTCTATGTGTGTAGAAGATGTATTAACTCCTTACGATCTACTGCGACATCCATTCCATTTAAATAACATCACATTACCTGCATGACTTTTGTTTGACTCTCTTTAGGTAACTGGGCTATTCACTGTGTCTCACCTGGACTGGTGGACTGGTCACTGGTTTATGAGACAGTCAGTGATTTTCAATGTTACAAAACAAAGAGCTCAATAAAACCACAGTGACATCTAGTGTTATGTAGTTGATTTCTACAGAGCACATGTATCTAGATAGAGAAATCTAGCCCAGGGGTCGGCAACATGCGGCTCTTCAACCCCTCTTCAGTGACTTCCTGTAGCTTCTGACAAATAAATAACATGTTCAACAGCGCAAATAATCAAACCCACGCACCTACTCAATCCAGAACACATAAAATTTGCTGCAAAGTGTCAAGCTGGAGATGAACGAAAAAGAGCGATTTTGCTGCAGAAAGCTGAGCAAACATGGGATACTAGATACACTTTGTCATAATTAAGTTTAAAAAAACCTCTTATTCTTAAACTATCAGGCTGCAGCTATATGTTCCTGTTTGGTATCTGCTGCCCTGCCATCAGTGTATAAATGTGTGTGTGTGGGTGAATGTGACATGTAGTGTAGAGCTTTGGGTGGTCAAAAAGACTAGAAAAGCGCTGTATAAGTACAGTCCATTTACTTTTTATTTGATTCATTTTCCACATTTATGGGGAGGAGTCAAATAGGCCTGTGTTTGATTTATTTCAGAGCATGCCTGCACATGCCAGTGGATTTTTTTCCTCCTCTTTAACTGTAGTTGTATAGTTTATAGCATTAATGCACCATGAACTATAGTTTGTGTATAAACAGTAACTATAAAAAAGACTTTATTGGATGTGTTAGATATCCAATAAAGGGTCAGATATGTTTTGCGGCTCCAGGCAAATTTTGATAGTAAAGGTTGCAGACCTGCTGAGCTAAACTAAACTACAGGTTCAGTTTCAGCTTCTGAGGAGCAGCAGCAGGGTTTATGAGACTATTTAAAGCCACATTTAACCCTAAAAAGCAGCAAACATGAAGATAAGAAACAATGAGAAAAGCTTCAGGTTTAGTTCACTTCATTTGGGTCAACATAATTTAAGACAGGGACGGCATCCTTCATCCTGTGGTCCTGATATAAAGTTGTGTTTTTATCAAACTGCACAGAAAACTGAGGGAGAGGGCCTATTATTCCATCAAAAGAAGACAGTAAGGAGAGCTTTGGCAGCTAAATTGTTACCATGTTTTTGACTCCGGCAAACCTATTCTGCATGTTTCCTGTTGGCCTCTCTGTCGTGTACTGTCAAATAAAGGCAAAAAAGCCCAAAAATAACCCTTAAAAGAAGACTTTAAGATTGCTGCCAAATATTTTCTTGACTGCTCAGTGTATCAAATATAAGAATATAGTGAACTCACCCGTAAACTCATTTTAACATACACGTTTAAAAGGCTGGTGGGTTTTGTGCTTAAAGCAGTTATTTCAACATTATGTGGGACAGTTTGTCCAAATCACAAATTGTTCTCTTTGAGCTTTTTTATTACAACATGTTTTTGTTGTTGGGGATCTCCCTCTCTCTCTCTCTCTTCTCTCTGGTGTAAACATGTGTTCGTCCTGCACTGGTGTTCTTTCAATTACTGTCAAATAAAGTCAAAAAAAGCCCACAAATAACCCTTAAGGAAGACTTTAAGATTGCTGCCAAATATTTTCTTGACTGCTCAGTGTATCAAATATCAGAGAATATTGATCTCACCCTTAAACTAATGGTAACATACAGATTTAAAAGGCTGGTGGGTTGTTGTGCTCTCTCTCTCTCTCTCTCTCTCTCTCTCTCTCTTGTCTAAACATGTGTTCGTCCTACACTGGCGTTCTTTCAATTTCCATGAAATCCATTCTGTGTTTTTGGAAGCATTAAACAGTAAAGAGGATTTCCTGGAGAGCAGATTAAGACACCATTTGAGCTCAGTCTGCTGCCAACTATTGTCTTTTTTATAGTTTTTCATAAGAAATTGTGAAAAAAAATGCTGATAATTAATACCTGGAACCCATGATAACAGTAAAAACACAGGTTAACTAGAAAATACATCCACATTTGAGAAGCTGCTACCAGAGAATTATGGATCTTTGCCATAAAAAACAGCTATACACACTTAAATGACTAATCAGATATGAAAATTGCTGCCGTTTCATTCTCAGTAATTCAGTTCGTCAAAGGTCTAGACCACCACTGTAACAACCAACGTTTGCCCCGTAGGAGCTTAACCTGACCATAAGCAAAGAGTTTTATGTATTATAAGAAAAAGAGTAATGGAATTATATTTTTGTGATGATCAAACTAGACAACAAATGACACACGATGCTTCTTAACCTTCCTGTTGTCTTCCCATCGACCGTTTGGCTGTTAATAAAGTATAAAGGTATAAATTATTAAACCTTCATTCCAACTTATTACCACAAGTTTTACACAATTCTGGTAAATAGGCTTCATTTAAGTTCAATTATACCTCATTTTTTAGTTAAAAAAGCATGAATTATTAATTATTTTAACTGAATTTAAGATCAGATGGTTGGTACATGTCAAAGTTAAGTCATGGTACTGTTTCGATACCATGGCAGCACATAATCACACCTGTTGTCCTCCTGGGTTAAAATTGAGCTGGTTTGGTTGGACTGTCTTAAAACAGATATACCACTGGACCTGTCTATTCTGTAGTGTCATGTTTAGGGGGAAGATAAGGTATTAAAAGTCCTTTGACTCCATAAAGGTACCGTACAGTACGGCGGCTTTTATCTTTGGAAAGTATTGATGATTATACTTGCAAATACTGCACTATGGAACCATGCATGTGATTTTTCAGGCAATTAGATTAAATAAATCCGTATTTCTGATACAAAATCATTTTTAAAGGGTCAACAGAAGGGTTCACTCTTTGCCCCCCAGTTAGTGATGTGCTGAAATGTACAATTAGAAATCTCTTAATTTACTGAGAGAGACCAACAGTTCACCTGCAGTTCAGGAAAGCCGTGCTTGTTACCTAATAGTCCGTATCTAAAAACACCCACGCTGATTCATGTTGCAAGTTTGAAGTGTTTTATAAATTGCCTGTGACTCATGTCGTGACTCAACATGCTGTTTTGGCAACAACAGGAGATTCCCTTCAGCAGCACGGGGGCGGGGGAAGCTCCTGTAAACGAGGGGAGTCAGCTGGATTCAGCGTTCTGGAAGATTTAAAGCATGTAGATGAAGCAAAGAGATGAAAAAAAGGAGGTTTCGGCTGAATACTAAAGAAGCCTTATTGCAAACTGTTGATTTAACGTTTTCCGTTTGAAATTAGAATAGAATAGATTTACTTTAGTAATCCCAGAGGGGAAATTTAAAATGTCCAAGTAGCAATACCGCAATAGACGGCACAAACATGGCACAAAGACAACAAACATAGAAATCACACAAAATACCTAAGAATATAAAAACACAAAAACACACCCTCCCACCCTCAGCATTGCTAGAACCCAGTATAAAAGCGCAATGAGTATATAGATAAACGTGCATGTAAAGGCACAATAAATACATAGGTAAAAGTTCATGTGAAGTAGTTAGAGTCAGGGTGCATGTATGTAAGGGAGGCATTGTACAGTTGTATTGCAGCAGGTAGGAAGGATCTTTTGTAGCGTTCTCTTGAGCAGCGGAGGAGTCTGAATCTTGAATTTTATGGAAGGGATGGGTGGTATTGTCCTGGATCTTGAGGAAATTTGTTTTAAATTACATTTCTATGTTACTGATTTGCTTTGTCGGTTTGGTTTTGCTCTGTCACTAAGTGGGAACAGGTTTTTCCCTCCATGCAACCATGTGATCTGGCTGTAGGAGGTAGGTTGTGGGCGGTGGGCAAAGTGGTTCCCTTAAGGCTCATGTGTCAAACTCAAGGAGAGCCCTTTAAATGTCATGACTGTCTCTGCTGCTTTAAGTGAAAGGGATGTTGTAATAACAGAGCAGTGGGTTTACACATCAGACATCTCATCATCTCTACCCGCATATTGAAAGCGGCTCCCTGACGCCTGCAAATTAGATACAATCTCCCAGAATCTGCCGCGCGCTAGAGAGTGACTGTCTCTATGTGTGTGTGTGTGTGTGACTAACAATGCAGTGTGTGTGAGGGCAAAGCATCCTGATTACTCTGTGTTGCTGCTTAGTAGACCAATATTTGGTGCAAAATAAAAACACGGATTCTACTTATATGGGCATCAGGAGGAGCATGAGGCGCCCTCCTGAACCTGTGAACCAATCAACCTGTCAATCACCACGTAGCCACGCCCTAATGCATACCCTGCTTTATCGTCACATATAAAATCAGGGAGGCCAAAATGTCCCAAATGAACATCATACTGCATTGAAGAAGGCTTTAAACTAGCGATTGAGACCATAAACACATTTTGAAAACGTTTACTGAGGTTAGAAATCAAGTGAGAAGTTGGTGAATTCTCCATTGACTTGTATAGAGACGGAAGTCCTTTTGACACCAAAATGGTCGCCCCCTGGTGGCCTTTTGATAGAATGCAGTTTTAAGTTACTTCCGTGTTGGAGAGTGACTGTCTCTCTCTCTCTCTCTGTATGTGTGTGTGTGTGTGTGTGTGTGTGTGTGTGTGTGTGTGTGTGTGTGTGTGTGTGTGTGTGTGTGTGTGTGTGTGTGTGTGTGTGTGTTGTGTGTGTGTGTGTGTGTGTGACTAACAATGCAGTGTGTGTGAGAGCACACTTTTTGTATTTTAAAAGCTTGTTATATTATCCATTGTGTCAAATCTTCATCTGAAAAGTAACTAAAGCTGTTAAATAAATGTAGTGGAGTAGAAAGTACAATATTCACCTCTGAGATGTAGAAAGTAGCATCACATGGAAATACTACAGTAAAGCACAAGTACCTCAAACTGTACTGCAGTAAAGTACAAGTACCTCCAACTGTACTGCAGTAAAGTACAAGTACCTCATTAAAAAAACAAAGAACAAATTAAAAAGACAAAAATTGACACCAATGCAAGCAAGAGAAAATAAGAATAATAGAAAATGTTTAGAAAATTTAAATAAATTAGTAAAATAAGAGTAAAAAGAGAAAGGCTTTGTTAAAATGGTTCACATATGTTCAAATAGATTAAAACGACAAAATAAAAGTAAAATAGGAGATTAAGTTGAATAAAAGCTGCATTAAAACTTGGTTAATTCTGAGGATGAACTATCTTCTCACTTCTAGACGAGAGCAAATCACATTAAAATAAACCAAGTATTTGTTTTTCTCCAGAATTTCATCCTTCACGTCATCATCTTTCTCTTTCCATCAATAATTACGGAGGCAGCAAATCTGGTTAAAGCCACAACTTGAAATTATTGATCAGTGGAGAGAAGCAGATTATTTTCCTTTCTCCTATGTGAATATTTCCAACCTTTTTAACTCAGAGCATCATGGATAACTTGCAGACCAATTTAACATCTGCTAGATTACAAGTTATTTTATTTTAATACGAGTAATTCGCGGTTCTGATGCTGTCAATTAAACCGCTGCAGGAACTCTGCTGCTGGTTTAAATGTGGGCCACTAAATTCGACACACTGTGCCTTAAACTTCTGACCTCCCAAGCAGTTGTTTAAGACACAAATCGACCAGGTAGTTCAAGTATTCAGTTGATAAATAGACAAAGTTTATCTAGAGTAACAAAGCCTGAGCCAAGCTGTGAGGAAAGCCTTAAACTTGTCTCTAAGCATTGCACGAAGTTTACATTGAAATGGGAATGTTTTGGTTTTTCTTAAGCATGAATGGAAGAGATCCTCTTCTCTGAGCTCAGCCTTTTATGGCGCTTTTCCACTACACAGTTTCAGCACGACTCGCCTCGCCTCGACTCGGCACGGTTCCTTTTCCATTACAAAAAAGTACCTACTCAACGTGGGCGGGGTCGTCATAGCACGGCTCCGCGAAACTGCCGTGACTTCGTTTTATACGCGACACAAAACACATAAACAATGGAGGACATTGAGGCAGTGGTGTACTTGCTGCTGTATTTGGCTTTTTGTCACACACAAAGCAAGAAAATTGAGCCGTATGGTTGTAACTATGGTAACGCTGCTGCCGGTATTTAAAAATGCCGGGTTTGATTCTTATATGGGACGGCTCATGACTCTTCCAGCGACAACTACCAATCAGCGGCCAGCAGTGTGTTGACGTCAAATTTTTGTACCGGCTTGGCTCACTTGGAACCTCACCAGAGCAGGTACTAAAAAAGGACCAGGTACCAGGTACTTTCCATAGTGGAAACGCAAAAAGAACCGAGGCGAGTCGAGTCGAGGCGAGGCGAGTCGTGCTGGAACGGTGTAGTGGAAAAGCGCCATTAGATAATGTGCGGACAGACAAATGGGTTTTGGTCAATAGTGTCACAGAAAAATGTATTTATTTGTCTGTGAACTGGAAAACAACTGGGGAACCGCAGATTCCTTTCTGGCAACACATCATATTGTGAGTCACTGAGTCAATATTATGAGTTATGTATTTACCAGGCAAATCCAAAGTTTTCCATTTCTAACCCCTGCTTAGAAGATTATCTGCCAACAATATCCGATTGTTAAAACACACTCGAACCGTAACCCCTAACAACCCTACTTACAACTCCACTGTTGGAGGGACGGGAGGGTGAGGCCTTTCCATAAATGGTTTCTCTTTAATTTTGCACTTTTAACGAGAGAAAGACATTAAATTCCAACCATTAAAAGACTGATATGGAAAAATTAAAAAGTCAACCCCGACTTCTTAGATTATAAACAAAAGAGCAGCTCCATATATTACACATGTCATTGGAGCAGCTGTGTAGGCCTGTTGTTTGTTGGTTTTCTGTTCGTCTGGGTTTATTAACGATCCTGCTATCACCTCGTTCCCCTCACCTGTGTTCCCCCCCCCTCCCTTTCCACAGCTGGCCCTCATCATCATTACTTCTCCCTGTCAGATCATCTCTTCATGCCTTCTTGTTTTTGTCCTGCTCGTTCGGCTCTACCTGCGACTCCACTGAAACTTTCTAGAGGTGTTTTTGGACCCTTCCTCTTTATGTTTGGTTCTCTTTCAGTAGTTTTTTTGTGTTTGTGTTAATACATTCTTGGCTTTTGGACACTCGCACTTTGCATCTAGCTCATGCTTTTTTGGGTCCAGTATTTTCTGCGCCACCACAACATATAAGTTGATTTAGAGCATAATTCATCCTATTGTGCTTTTCCATTTGGTAATGGTTGGCTTTCTCAAAACAGTACTACAGCTATAAACACGTATGCTTGCACAACCTCCTGTAAAAGACAATGACGCTTTTACTTCCAGTTAACTGCAGATGTTTGCGGGAGAACTTGGCTGTTTTTTTTCCTTTACTGTTGCTGCACAGTCGTAAAAGAAATATCTGTAAACAATCAGGGAACTTGCTATCACCTCGTTCCCTCACCTGTGTTTCTCCCGTCCCTTTCCACAGCTGGCCCTCATCATCATCATTACGTCTCCCTGTCAGATCGTCTCTTCATGCCTTCTTGTCTTTGTCCTGCTCGTTCGGCTCTACCTGCGACTCCCCTGAAACTTTCTAGAGGTGTTTTTGGACCCTTCCTCTTTATGTTTGGGTCGCTTTCAGTTTGAAGTCTAGTTTTTTGTTTGTGTTAGGGTTAAATTCTTGGCTTTTGGACACTCGCACTTTGCATCTGACTCATGCTTTTTTGGGTCCAGCATTTTCTGCGCCACCACAACATATAAGTTGATTTAGAGCCTAATTCATCCTATTGTGCTTTTCCATTTTGGTAATGGTTCGCTTTCTCAAAACAGTACTACAGTCTGATATATACTGTATACATCTCTGCAGCGTAGGAATAAACACTTATGCTTGCACAACCTCTTGTAAAAGACAATGACGCTTTTACTTCGAGTTAACGGCAGATGTTTGCGGGAGAACTTGGCTGTTTTTTTCCTTTACTGTTGCTGCACAGTCGTAAAAGAAATATCTGTAAACAATCAGGGAACCTGCTATCACCTCGTTCCCTCACCTGTGTTTCTCCCGTCCCTTTCCACAGCTGGCCCTCATCATCATCATTACTTCTCCCTGTCAGATCGTCTCTTCATGCCTTTTTGTTTTTGTCCTGCTCGTTCGGCTCTACCTTCGACTCCCCTGAAACTTTCTAGAGGTGTTTTTGGACCCTTCCTCTTTATGTTTGGTTCGCTTTCTCTAGTTTTTTTTTGTTTGTGTTAATACATTCTTGGCCTCCTGTAAAAGACAATGAGGCTTTTTCTTTCTAGTTAACGGCAGATGTTTAGGGGAGAACTTGGCATAAATGATTCCAAACCAATCCTGAGTCATAAGTCAACATAAAGAGTCCCTAGACATATCAGGAATGTTGTAAACAAGGTAGTTTTAGTGCAGGACATTAACACATGAGTAAGAACACAGATGAGTCAGTTTATTGCTTCATGTTATAACTCCCAACAATGCAAAAAAAAGTGCAATACAACCTGATAATGTAATAAAGTGCATTCCCCAATAATGTAACTTATATATAAATTATTACATTATTGGGTTCACCTTATTTTTGCAGAACCTACTAATGTAATAATTTCCCAATATTGTAATAAGATTGAGGGTTTTTAATACATTGTTGGGAAATTATTAATTATCGGGCAATGTTTTGGTATTTCTTAAGCATGAATGGAAGAGCTCCTCTTCTCTGAGCTCAGCCTTTTAGATAATGTGCGGACAGCCAAATTGGTTTTGGTCAATAGTGTCACAGAAAAATGTATTTATTTGTCGGTGCACTGGAAAACAACTGGGGAACCGCAGATTCCTTTCTGGCAACACATCATATTGTGAGTCACTGAGTCAATACTATGATTTATGTATTTACCAGGCAAATCCAAAGCCAAAGTTTTCCATTTCTAACCCCTGCTTAGAAGATTATCTGCCAACAATATCCGATTGTTACAACACACTCGAACCGTAACCCCTAACAACCCTACTTACAAATCCACTGTTGGAGAGACGGAAGGGTGAGGCCTTTCCATAAATGGTTTATCTTTAATTTTGCACTTTTAACGAGATAAAAGACATTAAATTCCAACCATTAAAAAACTGATATGGAAAGCGTTTCCAGATGTCAGGAAATTAAAATTAAAATGTTAACCCTGACTTCTTAGATTATGAACAAAAAAGCAGCTCCATATATTACAGATGTCATTGGAGCAGCTGTGTGAGGCCTTTTCCATAAATGGCTTATCTTTAATTATGCACTTAAAGTGCATAACTTAAATTGGGGGATAGTGCATTCCCCAATAATGTAACTTATATATACATTATTACATTACTGGGTTCACCTTATTTTTGCAGAACCTACTAATGTAATAATTTCCCAATATTGTAATAAGATTTAAGGGTTTTTATTACATTGTTGGGAAATTATTAATTGTCAGGTTCTACATGGTTATTAAAAATAAATATATTAATAAAATACTGACCTCTTGCAACATTTTGTTAAAAATCAGTGTTTTGTGATTGGGGAAAAAGTTGATTGTGACAATTTGAAAGTAGATATTGCCATAATAGCCTCTTATACAGTAGACTATGATGTTATTTAAATATTATTCAGCTTTGGCATGCTTTTAAATTAAATATTTACCAGCAGAAGAAGTTCAAATAGGAGAAACTGGCTGTTCATGTAAGACGATAGCTAAAAGGTCTACTGTATGACCGAAACGTTGCATTCTCAATAAATGTAGTACGTCATTATCTAATGTTTATCAGGTGTGCATTAGACAATATTTACTTTATTTAAAAAGATAAATAAGAGTCATAACATTTAACCTTTACATACTGTTCAGGGTCTTATTTGCGAGAAGTAAACACAACCTAAAAACTTTCCTTATATCACCCAGAATGTAAAAAAATGGAAATATTTCAAGACTTTTTGTGCAGCTGATACACGTTTTCATTGAGTGTTTGACCCATACACTGTACTGTTTAAATTATGTAATGTTGGAACAATATTTAATATGACTGTAAATGCTTTTTCTCCATCAAACACTGAAGAATACAATCTCTCAGTATGTAAGGGTTAAGATATTGGAGTAAACTGAGTGAATTTTCGTTTATTTGGTAGCTTTTTTGGTCCCTCATTTCAGGCTCTTAGTATATTATCATTTTTATTTGCTTGTTTAATACATTTATATATAAATATTTTGCAAAAAACTACAAACATACTAACTCTGTCTCTTAGAAATGACTCATGCTTTTTGTTGCATTGTCAGTTTTACTGTCACATTTTGTGTAATTTTTAAGTATGTTTATTTTTTTTAATCTGTTTTATTGACTGGACATTTTTCTATTGGTCTGAATACTATCAATTATATTTGTGAAAGTCTGTATTTAAAGTACCCACATATGTGTTCAGTACACATATGCAAACCTGTTGTTAGGTAATGAGGGTTAAAGCTATTCATGCCTTTAATTTGCAAAGATTGACCTTATATACATATTTACATTACACTTGCACAGAGCACGTCTTTCCTGATACTTTCTCCTCTGGTGGCCAGAGTTACTGGGAATGGATGGAAACAAAAGCCAAAACATTGGTTTGGTTGATTTAACTTGATCTGCTCTTTAAACAGACGCAGCTGTTTTGATTAGTCCAGTTTGATGTTTGGTTGCATGAGACTGTGTGACTCACTGATATGACCATTGTTAACATCATCATCATGTCTCTATTGTTTTACAATCCAAAAGGTGAGTAGTTATTTAATTAGCAGCATTTGTTTGCTGAGTATGCAACCAATTATTTGTCAGTGTTTCAAGGCGCACAGTCAACGGCACCTGCATCAGTGATAAACACAAGCATAACATTGCGTGGGATTGAAATTTGTTGGTTTATAATCGGAAAGTTTATCTTAGTTTCAATACAAACATTTCATCTAATATTTAACTCATTTGTTTGTTTCTTCTTTTCGGCTGTCCAGCTTGTTGTGGTCAGTGCTGTGCAAAATCAGCAAAAGTGCCCAACCCCCCCCCCAAAAAAAAGCAAACACTATTGTAAATATTCATGAAGCATGCAGGACTTCTCTCAACATGTTACGGCCTGTCTGGTTGAGTAACAACTAAAAGTCCTACAATTTCATCAGTGTGTTATTGAAAGTTTCACAAGATGTACACAAGTCACTCAATCTGCAGAAAAATGGCCCCTTATATTTATAACCATATCATATATTCTATTATTGGATTATTATTGCTGGTGCATTCATGTATATGTTACTGCATTATGATGGAGTAGAAGTATAAGGTGGCAAGAGATGGAAATAATCAAGTAAAGTAAATGCTAGTATTTGTTCTTAAAGGAAAAGTTCATTATTTTCAAAGTTTGTATTAAACCAGCAGTGAAAGGGTTAGGGTGAGGGTTAGGTTCCTCTCTGTAATCATTCCTCCTGTTCATACTGACTATTAAAAGATCTCCTTCAAATGTGCTTTCAATGTAAAGTGGTGGAGGACTAAATCCACAGTGTGTCCACACAGTCATTTAAAGTAGCTGATCAGTTTCTATTGAGCTTCATCAGTCTGAGTTAGTCATGTCAAGTGATATCTGACACATTTACAGTCTTTTTAGCATCAGATTCCCTCTTAGTGTTTCCCTGTTGAGCTGTGGTGGAAGTATAGTAACAAAAAGACTTTGGTACTAAAAACACTGTAACGTTGAAACATAGAAGATGAAGATTTCACTCATTTGGACGCTGAAGCTTCATATTAGCTTCACATCAACTTTTAAATACTTTTTTTTTTGCACAGAAGGAGGACTGTGGGTTTAGTCCTCCTTCACTTCCATTGTAAGTGCATTATGAAGGGATCTTGTAATGGTCAGTATGAACAGGAGGACTCATTACAGAGAGAAAAACATTTGTGAACCCATCCTTTAAGTAAAGTGCGTGAGGAAATGTACTGAGTAACTTTCCACCTCTTAAATCGTCCCAATTAGTTGTAAACTTGACGTCAAGGTTTTGTGTAAAAGTCTGAAATGTAACCCGAGGAGGAACGGTGGTCAGATGCTCATCAACACAGGATATTTACCGAAGAGTTCAAACAAACTCAAAAGTAAAGATCAAGGTGAGTCATTTCTTCTTAGGACCAAGTTAAAGAAACAAATATCGTGACTTCAACCAATTTTTGTCAATGGTGACGTAAAAGTACAATCGTGCATGCGTCAATGACATTCCACAGTTTCTAAAAGGGAATGTCAGTGTGAGATATCCCCGACAAATTGAATCCAGGCAAGATAAAAACTAACAGACACATAGGTCAAACCCAACAAGCCTGCACGCCACCTACTCACTGTGTGTCTCCGTCCTCCTTTCCTTCTACTGTATCACAGCTGAGCTATAGTCATGCAGCTGCAGTGAAAGCTTGGACAATGCTGACCCCTGCTGGAGTAGGGATGATTGCACTCACATTGCATGTCTCCGTGTTGTCCGGTCTGTGAGGAAGAAGGAAGGAAAACACCTTCAGCGCGCCATCACACTCCTCCACCGTCTGGTTCAGCTCCTGGCAGCTCGTTACCACCGTGTAGAAGTGAGTGGGAACGGTCGGGGCGTCGGCCGCGGTCCTGCACAGAGGAACAAGTTACTTTATAAAGCCAAGAAGAAGTGATTGATGATCTGGTTAGTTTTAATAATACAGGTATACAGTAATACAGTAATAGAATATAAGAGCAGTAATAAGAAAAAGAATAAAGAACAGTACAAAAAACACAAAAACAAAAACTATAAGAACAATAATAGTAAGAAATATGTAGAAAAAAATTGTTATTTACAAGATTTACAAGAATAATATTGGGGTAAAAAAGGGGTAAAAAGTAACAAATAGTCATAGTAAAAATTATAAATGTTTCTAAATTGATTGATTAATACTGAAGTCAAGAGATGATATCAAATGGACCGAACATCAAGTGTATCTGAGTCTTTTTTATTTTGAAGAGACTAGACCTTGTGATGCATCAGACAGGTGATAAATTAACCCTTACATACTGTTACAGCGTCAAATTTGACTAATTTTTACATTTTAAAGCTATAAAGAAAACACCTTATACATTTCTTTAATTTAGATTTTTCCTAATGTGACCACAAATATACAGAAAATGGCATCATATTTTTATTTTTGTGTAGCTGATACAGATTTTCGTATGAGAAAATGTCCAAATTCGACCCTTTGCACTCAACATATTCTATAAGATGTTCTCCTGGATCATAATAAAGTGATTGTCTTGCTTTCTGACAGCTTCATTAAGGATTAATCTAACTAATTTATTAATGACTGATGGGGAATTTGTGAATGTGAATTGGTGTAAAGACTAATTATGAGTCAGAATATGATCAGTATTTAAAGGGTTAAAGAGGAAAAACCAACATAAAATGTCTTAATAAGGTGTTGGACCACCACACGAATGATCGTGAGAAAAAACCTGCTGATCTTATTCTGGAATTTTCCATCTTTGAAATGCAAAATGAGTCAAACTAGGCTTTGTGGTGAAGAATAAATGCACGTATGGCCAGACGTGATGTTATCAAGGGAACAACACCTTGAGCTATTGACGTCACAGCCCTTGATCATTACTGCCCCCTGATGATTTCATCTATGGCTTTTGTCTGAATGCAGACCCTCCTTCAGTTGTGACTCCTTGCAGTTAACATTGTCAACTGTCCAGCAAAAGAAGCCCTTCGCATTAATTTCCAAGATTCTTGTCTATGTGCGTCAGAACTCTTTTGCCTAATTACGGTGACGAATATCTGGACATACCACACTGCTTCTTACTGCTGTTTATACAAAATCAACACATTTCAAATGACTTGAATGAGAGCAATAATTAAAACAATGACACCAGACAGTCGGCAGGATTCTATCGGATAAGTTTGTGTGTGACAGGAAATATAAAATTCATGCTCACTTATAGTGTTAATATTTATTCAGCCTGTTTTTTTCAGTCTGCATATTCATCCTCTAAGGGGGTGTTGGTGATTTTAATATTGCATGTGTTGATCAGTGTTTTTAATCGAGCCTGAGCGGCAGAAGTGTGATTTTTTTCCCCCTCTCAGACACCAGTAATGAATTACAAACCCAATTATTGACTTTTTCTTTTTTACCAGATTCATTAACTCTGCATGCATTTTGAGTTAGATTTTACAATGACATGTATTTACTGAACTATAACATTATCACAGTTGTATTTCTATCAAATGTAAAGCTGCCTAACACCTGCAGAGCAACTTTCCTTACATTTTTGTGACATTCCTAAAAATTGGTCTTAATTTTGAGTAAAATAAATGAAAAACAGCAGGATACAATAAATGGCCAGCCCAAACTAATCATCCCCGGTGTCACACTGTACGGTCTGAATGCAAATGCTCTAACCCTAACCCTAACCCTTCTTGCCTTTTTGTTTCTTTGCTGACCACTGCCTTGGTCTTACTGTATAAAAAGCCTCCATTTCATTTGTTCTGACCATAGGCTGTATATAAGAAATGGACGTAACATCCGTGACGTCACCCATTGGTTTGTGGACTGCTGCTCGGAGGCCAATAGTATCGGATCTGAGCAGCGCCATCTTGAAAATTTCAGGTGCATGCTGGGAAAAATAAAAACAGGGATTCTACTTATATGGGCATCAGGAGGAGCATGAGGCGCCCTCCTGAACCTGTGAACCAATCAACCTGTCAATCACGACGTAGCCACGCCCTAATGCATACCCTGATTTATCATCACATATAAAATCAGGGAGGCCAAAATGTCCCAAATGAACATCATACTGCATTGAAGAAGGCTTTAAACTAGCGATTGAGACCATAAACACATTTTGAAAATGTTTACGGAGGTTAGAAATCAAGTGAGAAGTTGGTGAATTCTCCATTGACTTGTATAGAGACGGAAGTCCTTTTGACACCAAAACGGTCGCCCCCTGGTGGCCTTTTGATAGAATGCAGTTTTAAGTTACTTCCGCGTTGGCCTCATTTCAGAGGACCGGAACTCCCTGCCTGGTTCTGACCCACTCTGTGTCAGTGTGCTCACCGATATCCCGGGGTATCAATAAACATCCAACACCACAGCAAACTTTGAACAAGGACTTGAGTGAATTTCTTCAACAGCGGTCATAGCAAGGCCACACACCAAATGTTGGGTTTACACGCTGTCTCCCCTTGAGATAGTGGTAAGCAGTGAGTCTGCTGCTTTTGGGGAAAACAGGAGGCATTGTGATAGTGTTGCTATAGCAACCAAGGTCAGATATGTGTTGGACTGTTTTCCCTGATAAAGGAAACTGGAGTCAGAGGTTTGATAAAGTGTTGGATGGAGGACAAAGTTTTGTCTAAAGACCAGGAGACTAAGTTCTGTATATTGTAGATGAGTTGGATCTGCCCATATTTGGACATGGCTCAACCTGTGGCTTTATCTGCGTGGTTGGTTGATCAAGTAAATAAACCTTTTCAACTTAAGAAATCCTGGACTCTTGTCTGCTCTCTCCATTGACGTATGAGCTGCGTCATTAGGTCTAACAGTAAAGTTGGTGCTTAAAACCACAAGTGATGCTGCAGTTTTGACCCCTTTAAAATATATTTCTGTTCTCCGTGTTTCTTGGAAGAAGATGAAGTGTAGCCAAATAACGCCTACTCTGCTCCTAGTCATTATGTGTACAGCCTGTGAACTCTACTGGACTATTGTTCCAAAAAGATATTCCCTCGTTTATTTATTTATGTTAGCGTTTAGATCACATCATTCAGTGAACCCTCGTCCTCTGTGGATGGAGGATATCTTTACAAACCCATCAGAGGATAAAGCTGATCAATCAGAGACTCTTCCCTCTAATGCAGGGGTGTCAAACATGAGGCCTGTGGGCCAGAACCGGCCCGCCAAGGGGTCCAATCCCTCCATCTTTCCTTCCTTCCTTCCTTCTTTTTCTCCCTTCCACCAATATGTGCAAATATGTTATTTAGCACACGCATTGTGATTTACCAAAACCTGAAGGTAATTTTTCTGATGCTAACTGCTTCTTTGAATAATACCTTTGAAGTGCAGATATTAACCAGCTGTTACTATGGAGACGAGGAGACGGAGGCACAATGACAGAAAACACACAGGACGAAGTTTTTCCACCTGTGTTAATATTTGTGGTTTTACTAACAGCATTGACTTTGTCACTAATACTCTCCCATATGTGGGTTTTTCTGGTAATATTCGTTTTTGTTATAACTCAGTATATTAGTTAACCTCTTCCACTAGAACCTGATCACATTTCATTTTGTGCTTGCGGCTTTCTGCTCGTCCAAACTCTCCATTAAGACACAAATCCCCTCATTTAAATACTGCTGTCTGCACCTGTTGCACCTGTTTTCATATACACAGTTGTTCTTAGTAGATCACCTGCAAAATGCATGCAAACGAAACGCACAATCTATTGCACTGTGCACGCAATGTAGTACCTTTATTTGGGATCTTAGTAAATCAGGCCCAAAGTGTGGAGGTTGATTGAAAACAACGGGTGTGGGTTCAGAAAGGAAAACATAACCTCCATAATTTATGATATTTAAATGCTCATTTTCTGGTCCCTACATGAGTCCTGTCCTTGTGCACAGGGAGTGGTCTTTTATGTTTATGCTTATGAGAGAGAGAGAGAGAGAGAGAGAGAGAGAGAGAGAGAGAGAGGAGAGAGAGAGAGAGAGAGAGGAGAGAGAGAGAGAGAGGAGAGAGAGAGAGAGAGAGAGAGAGAGAGAGAGAGAGAAGAGAGAGAGGAGAGAAGAGAGACAGAGGAGACAGAGAGACAGAGAGAGAGAGAGAGAGAGAGAGAGAGATATACAGAGAGAGGGAAGACAGAGAGAGGGAGACAGAGAGAGAGAGAGAGAGAGGGGGATCAGTATTCAAAATGTAGAGGTGTGGTTCAGAAAGGAAAACAACGCCACAGTTTTGAAGACATAACCTCCATAATTTATGATATTTTAAATGATCATTGTCCTGGTCCTACAGGACATGATGAGGACTTGGTTGCTGGTTGCAGGAGTTTGGGGGTTTTAAACTCTATGTGATCATTATTTAGGTCACTGAAACACTTGGTTCCCATTTTAGTCAATTAGAGCTGAAGAAGCCATTTGGATGAGAGATTAAATGTCATTAAAGTATAAACAACCCGCTGGACCGACCACATCCATGATGAAGCCTGCAGGATGTGGCTGAAAGCACGAAGCCGAAACCCAAGGAAACTGTCTTACTCTTTTATCGTCTCTGTGGTGTCTCGGAGGGCCGTCGTAGTTGTAGTCAAAGATCGGTCCGGCCAGAACGTTGATGCCGTTGTTTTCTTCGGCGTAGCGTCTCAGCAGCGTCCCCTGCAGGTAGCTCCACACTCCTGCACGCAGAGAAGAAGGAGGAGGAGGAGGAGGAGGAGGAGGAGGAGGAGGAGGAGGAGGAGGAGGAGGAGGAGGAGGAGAAGAAGAAGGAGAAGAAGGAGAAGAAGAAGAAGAAGAAAAAGGACTTTGCATAAGTATCAGATATCATCATTCAGAAGTAAAAACAAACATGAATCTTCACATTTTAGTTTCTCTGCACATTTAATTGATTCATTATTCAGTTATAAATAAAATACTGTCATTTAACTTTAAGTTCTGGAGGTTTTTACACTGTGAAAAGAAAAGAAAATGCAATTATTGACGATTAATTATTAACAATAACAAGTAGAGAATCATTCAAATAAATAAAAACACAAACTAGAAGTTAGATAATTAGTATAAACAGCACATATGTTTCCACAGGAGCTTTATTTTCATTTTTACTTTATTTATTTTATATTAACTTTATATTATTTTATACAACTAGTTTATTGTGTCCTCGCTCTATGCATACCACATAAATGCAGTCTTGTGCATTCACTTAACTTGATTTCAATTGATTGCTTTTAAATTCATCTGATTCTCCTGCCTCCAGTTTATTTAATCTTATTTTAAAAACTAGCTGCAGTGATCCATCAGCGTTGGCCAGGAGATCCCAAATCCAAAGAAGCCAATTTAAGTGACGACAATTTAACATCCTTAAATAGGTTATAAAAATAAAAGCGTAAATGCGTAATATGCGTAATAAGTGTATAATTTAAAAGCACTCAACAGGGAGCTGCCAACTTTGCGGTTCATCAACTTTGACCTGAACTGAAAACTGGAATTTTTTTTCATTTCGGATGATTCAGGAAATACAAACGAAATGTTTAAATAAAACCTGGAACACATGTTGTTTTTCTGAAGTTCTGGTAAAGCCGATCCCATTCCCAAACTCTAAAAAGCATCACATTTCCCAGCTACGCTCTGTGTGCTCAGCTGACGACAGAGAGAGAGAGTGTGTGTGTGTGTGTGTGTGTGTGTGTGTGTGTGTCTCTCTCTCTCTCTCTGCAGGGAACAATGGGTGTCAGGCGGTCCTCGCTCAGACCTGACATCACCGCAGTGCTGGACACCGCAGATGTACGGGAAAGAAAGGAGGTGGGCGAATAAATCCGATAAACGTCTGACGCCTGAATGAGACACTGAGACACTAAAGTCCTGCAGGAATCGTCACGTAATTTGCTTTTTTTCTTGTGGTTTTTTGTTGAGATGTCAGACACAACAATTCAACTTGATTTAGGCTGCAGGTTGTAATCAGCTCACAGACAGGAGGCTCTTTGTGTGCTTTTAAAAATAACTTCTAGCGTTTTCTCTTGTGCACGAACAAAATGGATGGAAGGAATAGATATTGAAGTTTTTTTGCCTCATTTAATCTTTGTGTCGTCCTCCCAGGTCAAATTGACCCCGTCTGTCCTTCTTTTCCTTCTTTCCTTCCTTCCTTCCTCCCTCCCTCCTTCTTTCCTTCCCTCCTTCCCCATCCCTTCGTCCTTCCTTCTGTCCTTCCTTCCTCCCTCCCTCCCTCCTTCTTTCCTTCCCTCCCTCCTTCCTTCCTTCCTTCCTTCCTTCTTTCCTCCCTCCCTCCTTCTCTCTGTATTTCCTCTCCATTACCTTCCTTCTTTCCTCTGTCCTTTTTTCCTCCCTCCCTCCTTCCCTCCTTTCCTTCTTCCCTCCTTTCCTTCCAAATGTCATTTTTTAAGTTTTAAGCATAACAAATGAAACAAAAAAACAACTCCTGTCAGCTTTATTGCATTGGGGCACAAATAAGAGAAAATATCTAGAACTGAAAGCAGCCACATGCTATGAAAAACACGTATGATATATATATATAAAACATGTCAGTGATTCATAGTTTCTAATAGTTTCACTTCCTTTTAATAAGGCAGCTGACAGCAAGGATTTCCTTTTTTTAGTGTGAATGAAGCTCGCCCACAAAAGGAGCGGAATAGGGTTTCTGATCTGGACATTTGTAGAAACGCTAATGATGATTAACGATGACAACTCAGGAACAAGTTGACGTTCATCTGGTTTTAGTTCATGACGTTAAGAGAGTTTGATGAATCTTTCTCGGAAAAGTCGAGTTTTAGGAGAAACTGATGTAAATGTTCCTGCATGAGGCCCGAAACTCTGACTCTGAAACTTCATTTAACTTTATTTCCATGTGAAGATGACATCACACAACACATTTAGCTTATGAAGGTTTGCAAAAAACAGATTTAATCAAAAATCTGTGTTTCTGCAGAGTTTTCTTCATCCAAGAGACCTTTAAGTGATACTGCCATCCTTCAGGGGTCAGGGGTGTTAAACATGAGGCCTGTGGGCCAGAACCGGCCCGCCAAGGGGTCCAATCCGGCCCACTTTCCTTCCTGTCTTCCTTCCTTCCTTATTGTCTTTTTTTCCTTCCTTCCTGTTTTTTTTCTTTCCTTCCTGTGTTTTTTTTCTTCCTTCCATCTTTCGTTCCTGTCTTCTTTTCCTTCTTTCCTTCCATCTGTCCTTCATTCCTTCCTTCCTTCCTTCTTTTCTTATTTTTTCCATTCATCTGTCTTTCTTCCCTTTCTTCCATCTTTTCTTCCTTCCTTCCTTCCTTCCCTCCTTCTTTCCTTCCATCTGTCTTTCTTCCCTTTCTTCCATCTTTCCTTCTTTTCTTCTCTCTTTTCCATCCATCTGTCTTTCGTCCTTTTCTTCCATCATTTCTTCCTGTCTTCTTTTCCTTCCTTCCTTCCTTCCTTCCTTCTTGACTTCTCTTACTTCCTTACATCTGTCTTTCTTCCGTTTCTTCCATCTTTTCTTCCTTCATTCCTTCCTTCCTTCTTAACTTCTCTTCCTTCCTTCCTTACTTCCTTCCTTCTTTTTAATGAATGTCCCTTGAATGAAAATGAGTTTGACATCGCTGCTTTAAGCGATCCCTAACGTGGAGGTTTCTTGTTATCTGACTTCTGCTCATTTGTTTTACTTTTCTTCACCTCTTACTACACATTTCTTCACCGAGGCATCAATCTACCACTGCCATGCCTCCAGATTCCTTTCTAAGAATCAAATAAAAGTCAATGAAGAGAAGTGTGTGACTCACTCTTGAATGCTGGATACATGGGGACGGTGTTGGTGATGAGTGAAGCGTCGTATCTGGACTCAGGAGACGAAGCCAACTCTGAAAAAGAACAAAAACACATTCAGTATCCAAACTGAGCATCTAAAATCGTATGAATAACTTGCACACATTCTTTTTTTGTGGACCCAGCATCAAATTTCTGCTTTTAATCCATTTTGAGAGAATATATTAGAGGATTATGGCAAAAATGTCTAAGTGGTGTAACCATAAAAACTTTGTACCAAATAATTCAACTTGCTTAAAAACACTAAATTCTCTTTAACTGACATTTGAAGGTTTTCCATCAAATTAGATTCGAGGACTAAACACTGACTCTGGCTCATTGAACACATCACTCCTGCCCTGCAGCAACTGACTATGCAATCAAATTCTTGTTTATTTATTGTACTAATGCACTTTGTAGTCACA
>NC_084985.1:2570566-2640724 GCF_963691925.1 Scomber scombrus
GAAATAAACAATGACATATCATCATTTTTTAAGTTGAAATGTTTGGCAAACAATTATTTATTTCCACATCCATCAGCTGTGGAGCAAAACAATTACTCTCTACCAACTCCTGAGGGAAATATCTAAATGCTCCAGTATGTGCAGCAGCTAGTCTACAGATAACTGTGTCTGTTTGCTGTTTGTTTTTACAACTTTTCTCTATGAAAACGACGCTATGAGAGCACTGAGAATGAACCAAAACAGTAAAGTTTCAGCCGGACTGCAATGAGCTGAAACACTGTAAAGCCGAGAGGAGCTGCAGAGTCTCTGATAATTCTCTGTAGGTTCATCACTACAAACCACAACCAATACACACAAAATACTAATTAATAATATTAATATCATTCCTGGACAGCTAGGTAAGCAAATCGAGCGCACCTTCTCTAGAAACTGCAATAGCTTACGTCCAAACCATAGACTGTATATAAGAAATGGACGTAACATCCGTGATGTCACCCATTGGTTTGTGGACTGCTGCTCGGAGGCCAATAGTATCGGATCTGAGCAGCGCCATCTTGAAAATTTCAGGTGCATGCTGGGAAAAATAAAAACATGGATTCTACTTATATGGGCATCAGGAGGAGCATGAGGCGCCCTCCTGAACCTGTGAACCAATCAACCTGTCAATCACGACGTAGCCACGCCCTAATGCATACCCTGCTTTATCATCACATATAAAATCAGGGAGGCCAAAATGTCCCAAATGAACATCATACTGCATTGAAGAAGACTTTAAACTAGCGATTGAGACCATATACACATTTTGAAAACGTTTACTGAGGTTAGAAATCAAGTGAGAAATTGGTGAATTCTCCATTGACTTGTATAGAGACGGAAGTCCTTTTGACACCAAAACAGTCGCCCCCTGGTGGCCTTTTGATAGAATGCAGAGGACTGGAACTGTGGTTCATATGTATTCCCTCAGCTGAGAGTCTGACACACATGATGCTACTTTCAAAGGAGATGATCAGTGAAAAAGTCTTTTTAAGATCATTTCAAGCTGAAACTGTGAACAGAATTTGGTCCAGACGTAGGCTATTGCAGGTTCTGGAGAAGGTGCGCTCGATTTGCTTACCCAGCTGTCAAGGAATGATATTAATATTATTAATTAGTACTTTATGCGCACGTTATAGCTATATTGTGGCCACAATTTATTTATTTATTTGACCAACAGAGCGGCTCCGTATCAAAGACAGTATTAACCGGAAAAATTGGAAAATCACGTCAACACCACAAAGAATCAGTGAACAAGTTGGAGAAAGTTTATATAAACTAGATTAATGGAAATGGAAAACACATTTCAAACAGGCTGCATGCAATTTTAACCAAACTTTTGTCTCTTTGGCAGCAAGAACAATTGAGGCAAAGAAGTGATTATTTATGTTTGGCTGTTTCTCGTTGGCCAATTTAAAGACATTTGATTTAATTTGAGTCTGCAGTCCACAGAAGAATCTCCCTGCAGTCATTTATACTTAGACAAAGGGTTGATTGTCATTTCGTTGTCACTGACACACAGCTGTGCAGCGGTCCAGCGGTCCAGCGTTCCTGCTGCACCACCAACATACACAGTTATTTATCCACACACAGGCTGAAGTGTAAAAGAAACCTACTGTAACTGTAGAGGCCATCCGGTGCAGGAATGAAGGCTTCGATGATCTGCTCCACTTTGTTCTGTTAAAGAAAAACACACAAGATTGTTTAACCCTCCTGTTGTCTTCGAGCCAAGGAAGGAAGGGAGGAAGGAAGAAGGGTGGGAGGGAGGAAGGAAGGAAGGATGGAAGGGAGGGAGGAAGGGAGGAAGAAGGAAGGAAAGGATGGAGGGAAGGAGAAAGGATGGAAGGGAGGGAGGAAGGGAGGAAGAAGGAAGGAAAGGAGGGAGGAAGGAAGGAAGGAAGAAAGATGGAAAGGAGGGAGGAAAGAAGGAAAAAAGAAGGAAAGGAGGGAGGAAGGAAGGAAGGAAGGAAGGAAGGAAGAAGGAATGAAAGGAAAGAAGGAAGGAAGGAAGGACAGAGGAAATAAGGAAGGAGGAAGGAAAGAAGGACAGAGGAAAGATGGAGGGAGGGAGGGAGGAATGAAGGACAGAAGGAAGGACGAAGGAAAGAAGGAAGGAAGGTAGGAGGGAGGGAGGGAAGGAGAAATGAAAGAAGGAAAGAAGGACAGAGGAAAGAAGGAAGGGAGGAAGGAAGGACAGAAGGAAGGAAAAAAGGAAGGGAGGAAAGAGAAAGGAAGGAAAGAAAGAGAAAAGGAAGGAGGGAGGGAGGAAGGACAGACAGAAAGAAAGAAGGAAGGGAGGGAGGAAAGAAGGAACAATCAAAAGGACGACACAAAGTGTTTGCCCCCCAATGGACAGGTATTGATTAATGCCGCTTTGATTGGAACAAGCTGCAAATAATCTACAATCAGTTATATTTTATCTCCTGACCTCGTCGTCACAGCTGCAGCCGAGGTCGTGGGTCACGGCGGCATCAGAGTTGGACGTTGGTATCGGAGCCGTCACTTCCTCTGGCATGCTGGGAAGGAACGGCGGGTTTTTCAGCATGTCGTTCAGGCTGCCGTACGTGCCGTTGTTCGGGGCTGGCTTCAGTCCTAACAAGTCTGCGGCAGTGAGTTGATACACAAAAAGAAAAAGAAAAAAAACTTTGAATTGAAACCAGGTTTCATCTTGTAGTGAGAACAACATCACAAATGACCTCAAACACATTTTTGAAGTGCTTTAAACTCAACAAAACAAGACTAAAAACCTAAAAGCCATAACTTCAACTACTACACAGTCGCCCTTAAAGTTGGAATACTTTAGTTTTCAGACACATTCCTCTTTTTATTTTCTATTTATATATATCAGTAATCACCTTTGACCAGGTATAATACTATTGATCAATACAATTTTGAAAATATATACACTTTATCTATCAAGAATAAATCACATTGTCACAATCATTTCATGGAAAGAGGTAAAAAATATTTTATTCCAACTTTATTGGCGACGTGTATGTATATTTAACAACATGTTACGTAATTTTTTTAGGATCCCAGCCAGCATGTCCATGTGGGCCCCATGAGGGTTCAATTTGGGCTGCAAATATGGATCCCAAATGGGTTTGTCCACAGTTTCCATGGTGACCCCACCTGTGTTTGCCCATATGGGCTTCAAGTGGGTTCTGACCGGGTTTCAGGTGAGGCCCAACTGGGTGAGACTCATGTATGTTTGCCCATATGGGGTCTAAGTGGGATCAGAACTGACTTTAAATGGGACCCATGTTTCTGAAACAATATGGGGCCCCTACAATTTGCCCTGTTTTTACCCATACCCGCTCAGCCCTACTTATATCCCTCATGGGGCTCATACAGTCAGCCCACATAGGCTTCACATGTGGGGCCCATGTTACTGAAACCATGTGGGACCTGCAAAATTTTCCCAGTTCGAATCCATGCTCACTCAGTACCAGTAGCCCACATGGACATGTTTGCTGGGATATGAGGCTCAGAATACATCCAATGAAAATGTGGTGTTCCTATCCAAGCCAGCATATAATAACATCACTTTACAGAATGTTTTTACTACTAAAGTCACGGGAATTCAAACATAAATTATCAAATTCAAACAAAATCAACAAAAAATATATATTCTCACCACACATGACGTTGTATAATTCTATATTTTCAAACTCCGGCACCATTTTCTGGTACTTAAAGTATGGACCGTGGCCCATGAAGATTGTCTAAAGAGAAATAAAAGAGAATTGTACACATTAAAATGGGAAAAGTTCAGCAGTTTTGTAAATTAGTGATAAAATGCATTGATTTTGTAAGACTAAACTAGACTAAAATGTTGCTAGAAGAAGCAGTTTGCAGATGATGTGGTGGTGTTTTCTGCAGTACAATAACAGTTTTTACAGCCTGTAGAAGAGTCACATGTGTTGGGTTTATTAGGTACTTTTAGATTTTCAGTAAAGATAATTGTGTTTAGCATGAGGAACCTTTAAGATAAGCTTTTGATTTGGTTCTGGGGCCATTTGTTTACATTCAAAACATCTACAATGAAACAGGAGTAAAGACAATTTGGGGGGTATTTTGGGGTTATCTCAAAAAACACATAAGCAATAACAAAAGCATTATAAGGCTGGTATAGTATAGTATGATGCAGAAGTTAAAAAGAAGCATAATGATAAAGTCAAAGAAACTGTAAAACCACACAGTACCCTCATGCTGGTTATCTTGTTGTCGAAGCCGTGGTCACCAAAGAATCCACATCGAGTCCTCAATCTTTCAGGCATTTTCCTGAAACAAGTGCAAAAATATCATCTTTAAATTATTTTCCAACAATGAACTGAATCTTCTTGAATCTTTAACCAAAATAAAACTACACAGTATGAGTCTATCATTCTTCAGAGTTATTGTATATCTAAAGACTTCATTATTGTTTTGTTTGTGATTTATGTGAAGTAGCTGCTGTAACATTTCTAATCAATCTACCAAGGCTTTGATTTATAGCCTGATTGTACAGATGTAATAATTAATAACCTTTGTGTCGTCCTACCGGGTCAAATTGACCCCGTCTATTTTGACTGTTCCTTCTTTCCTCCCTCCTTCTCTCTTTCTTTCCTTCCTCTCTCTTTCCTCCCTCCCTTCCTTCTTTCCTTCCTCCCTCCTTCCTTTCCTCCCTCCCTCCCTCCCTTCCTTCCTTCCCTTCCTCCCTTCCTTCTTTCTTCCCTCCATCCTTCTCTCTTTCTTTCCTCCCCCCTACCTTCCTCCCTTCCTTTCTTTCCTCTGTCCTTCTTTCCTTCCTTCCTCCCTCCTACCTCCCTTTCTTTCCTACCCTCCTTTCTTCCCTTCCTTCCTTCCTTCCTTCTTTCCTTCATCCTTTCCTTCCTTCTTTCTTCCTTCCTTCCTGCCTTCCATCTTTCCTTCCTTCCTTCCTTCCTCCCTTCCTTCCTTGACTCGAGGACAACAGGAGGGTTAAAACACCACGTGTGACAGAGTCAGTAATGGAGAGACTACCTGGCGATGTGCCACTTCCTCTCCATGAGCAGGTGAACGTCCTCGATCCTGCGGTTGTTGGCGTAGTGAAGCCTCTTGGGTAAATTCTGCTTCAGGTAAGGCTTGAAGTGCTGAGTTGGCATTTTACACTGAAACAACAAAAGCAAAGGTGAATGACCTGATCTCTCACTTTCTCTCCCTCTGTCCCAACACAGACAAACACAGGCGACTCTGGACAGTCAGCAGAGTTTTTTTTTTTTACTGTAATACTCACAGTGAGATTTGCAACCACAACTTTGGGGTCATCTGGAAAAGGAGTAACAGAATTGTTAGAATTGTTTAATTTAATAGGGGGAAAAACCAGCTGATGCAATACTCTTAAAACCAGTCATCATCATCTCACATGTGGTGGATTTGGGGTCGCGGGGTCGTATTCTGCCCAGCGAACCCGGGATCAGCGTGATTTCGTCTATGTTGAGCGGGTAGCTGCTGAGAAACTCTGTCCTGTCACAGTGAGCCTCCTCCATACCTGAGAGACAAGAAGAGAAGGTGTTTATTATTATTAAAGGGTCAGTTCACCTAAAAGTAACATGTTTTTTTATCTTCTTTTCTGTTCATGCTGAGAGTTTTGAATTTAGATAACAATATTTTGACATATCGGCCTCTGAAACATACTCTGAATATACAGTAGGTGGGTGCAACTTTGATTGCGCTCCTCAAAGTGTAGGAAAGTAAAAATGTGAACTGTTAAGTTAACAGTAACGTGTCTTTATTAAGAAAAAACATCCCAGTTAGTCGAGTAGAATCTCAGCACTGGTCAGCAGTTGTTAGAGGAACCATTTCTTTAGTAGAAAGATGACTGGATGTGCCTTCTAGGTATAAAGTATTTACAATAAGTACAGGCAGGCAGGCAGGTAGGTATGTAGGTACGTAGGTAGGTAAGTAAGTACATACAGTTGTGGTCAAAAGTTTACATACACTTTGCTCCAAGTGACTTTCCTGACTTGTTGAAGTCAATGATTCGCTTTTTCAGATCCGTGCTGAGCTCCTTTGACTTTCCCATTGTAGCATTTTTCTGGCCGAGTCTAATGACTGTATCAAATTAGCCCTATTTAAATGGGCTCAGAGAAGTCCCCAGCTGTAGTCAATCATAATCACTCACAAGAAGTTAAGAGGCCATGCCATGAAACTAATTTAATTGACAAAACATTGTAAATAACCAAAATTGATAATTCATGTTGCTGTATGTATATTTTTGACCCAGCAGATTTGGTTATATTTTCAGTAGAAAAGCAGTTGGTTGGTTGGCAGTTGGTTAGCTTCTGAAGAAGGTCGAAACGTCATGCTTTATTAAAATTATACCTGCATGGGATCTCCTGTGGTGTGTGGACTTTTCTTTTTACTCACATTTTCAGTAGACCCATAATAAATTCATAAAAGAACCGAATTTCATGAATGTTTTTTTGTGACAAAGAAGTATGTGGTCCAATCACTCTATCACAGAAAAATAAGAGTTGTAGAAATTATTGGAAACTCAAGACGGCCATGACATTATGTTCTTTACAAGTGTATGTAAACTTTTGACCACAACTGTAGATAGGTTGGTAGGTAGGTAAGTACATAGATAGGTAGGTAGGTAGGTAAGTACATAGATAGGTAGGTAGGTAGGTAAGTAGGTAGGTAGGTAGGTAGGTAGGTAAGTAAGTAAGTACATTGATAGGTAGGTAGGTAGGTAGGTAGGTAGGTAGGTAGGTAGGTAAGTACATAGATAGGTAGGTAGGTAAGTAAGTACATTGATAGTTAGGTAGGTAGGTAAGTAGGTAGGTAGGTAGGTAGGTAGGTAAGTAAGTAAGTACATTGATAGGTAGGTAGGTAGGTAGGTAGGTAGGTAGGTAGGTAGGTAGGTAGGTAGGTAAGTAAGTACATTGATAGGTAGGTAGGTAGGTAGGTAAGTAAGTACATAGATAAGTAGGTAGGTAGGTAGGTAGGTAGGTAGGAAGTTGGTAGGTAGGTAAGTAAGTACATTGATAGGTAGGTAGGTAGGTAGGTAGGTAAGTAAGCACATTGATAAGTAGGTAGGTAGGTAAGTAAGTACATAGATAAGTAGGTAGGTAAGTAGGTAGGTAGGTAGGTAGGTAAGTAAGTACATTGATAGGTAGGTAGGTAGGTAGGTAGGTAGGTAGGTAGGTAGGTAGGTAGGTAGGTAGGTAGGTAGGTAGGTAAGTAGGTAGGTAAGTAAGTACATTGATAGGTAGGTAGGTAGGTAGGTAAGTAAGCACATTGATAAGTAGGTAGGTAGGTAAGTAAGCACATAGATAAGTAGGTAGGTAGGTAGGTAGGTAGGTAAGTAAGTACATTGATAGGTAGGTAGGTAGGTAGGTAGGTAGGTAGGTAGGTAGGTAGGTAGGTAGGTAGGTAGATAGGTAGGTAGGTAGGTAGGTAGGTAGGTAAGTAAGTACATTGATAAGTAGGTAGGTATGTAGGATAGGTAGGTAGGTAGGTAGGTAGGTAGGTAGGTAGGTAGGTAAGTACATAGATAAGTAGGTACATTGATAGGTAAGTAGGTAAGTAAGTACATTGATAGGTAGGTAGGTAGGTAGGTAGGTAGGTAAGTAGGTAGGTAGGTAGGTAGGTAAGTAAGTACATAGATAGGTATGTATGTAGTTAGGTAGATAGGTAGTTAGGTAAGTAGGTAGGTAAGTACATAGATAGGTAGGTAAGTAAGTAAGTACGTAGGTAGGTAGGTAGTCTGCAAAATAGGCTGAAACATGTAAACAATCTGGGAAGGTAGTTAGGTATGTAGGATAGATAGATTTAAAGTGTTTGAGGTCCTAATGCAGCCTCTGCTGTAAAGGTTACTCTGGGCTCGTACCGTGGTCTCCCACGACGATGACATTGACACAGCGATCCAGGTTCATCTGTTTCAGGCCGTTCATCAGCTGCCCGATGATGTTATCGATCTCCCTCAGCGGGTTGTCCAGCTGAAGACCAAACAGGATCAAACACAATGATAAAACACACTGGAGGTGTCTGTGACAGTTTTAAAAATGTAATGATGTCTCCATTCTGACTCTCACCTCACTGCTGAGCGGTCCCAGTCGATGTCCGAAGGTGTCGGGCTGCTCTGAGTGGACGGCATAAACATACGGCCTGTGGACAGAGCAGCGAATTAAAAGATAAAACACATAAAACCTTCTTCACCTGCTGCTTCACTACACTATGAATACACTTATCAGCTCGTTGACCCCGTCATTGACCTAGCATCCGCTCTACACTCCAAATACTTTATCTTTTATCTGAACATAGACACTTTACAGCTCACTGACACTCCTAAATAAAAATAAGAGCACTTAGAGTCCATGTAAGAACAACAATAATCTCTTCAAATCCCTTCAAGACATATCAAAATACTCTCAGTAAAAAAGTTGAAATACTGGACATAAGAGGTCTCCTACTTCACTGTAAAGTCCATTCTCAGTGTTTGTGTATTGGAGGCTTCAGGTTTCCACATCACATTTGTTTAAGTGGGATATTTTTCATTTGTGCTTTTCCTGCCAGCATTAGGTCAGATATGCTTATAAGGTGCTGATTGTTAAAAAGAAAAGGCTGGATTTCTTTCTGTATTCAAGACAAAAACTATTTTTGGCAGCAGGAGGACACACCTCACATCATCGGGTAAATGCAGCCAGCGCAGGATAGTCAAAATCCTCCTCTCCAAAGGAATCACCCTGAAAACAGAACATGGCAATTAATGATTAAGAAGAAGGATGTCAGGTTAAAATAAAACCTACATTACATGACAAATAAAACAGTTTCCTCACAGTATGAATCTTTAATGCTTGACTTGCTGAGTTCAAGTTACTACAAACATTTTGTGCTGATTTTAGATTTTTCCCAGAATGAAGACTGCATTTCCCATGAGCCTCATGTCGTAAAGATCGAAGTAATGCATTATTTGTTTTGGAAGCATGTGAGACATATATAGGCATCATGAGTAGGTATGCTCGATATTGACTTTATCCATTCCCATATTCCCCAACTCCTAATTTCCGATATCGATATCACCCGATACCGATATTTGCAGGCTTTTTACACCAAAACTCTGTTAATATCGGAGGGCCGATAATATCGGACATCCCTAATCATGAGGACTGTTTCATAACCCGTTAGACGTTCATTGTAGTGACTTATGACCAGAAACACATTAGGATAATCTAAAAAAAATGTTTTGGTGCTACAAACGAAATTTCGTTGTGTTTTATATGCAATGACAATAAATAAATATCTAAAATATATAGAAAACCAGTCTAAAATCTGTCTTTTACCACTTTGTCTTATAGTTTCTGTCTTAAACAGGCAGGATAGTAATATAGTTATCTAATTTGCACCTTAGTAAAACATGTATGTAATATATTTGTGTCTCCACCAGCATATGTTGCCCCTTACGATATTAAAATGGTCATAATGGTAAGCAATTCAATGAGAAGTTATACATTCTTTATTTTCCTGGTTTCTCAACAGATTTGATCATTTATATCAAAGTATAAACCTACTACGAGCTTCAGTTCTACCAATTTAAGGCCCATACAACTGAACAACCACCTTAACCAACCATGCTCCTAACAGCGTGTTAAAGAGTCTGTATCTCCTGGTGTAAGCTGCCTGTTTAACGGTTAAAACAGTTGATTTTTGTCTTTTCTCTTTCTTTTTTGTTGCTCTGGTTACACAAGGTTCATGGTAATCATTTCCGATCAGTGGAGCTCAGTGTCTCAATAAGCTGGTGTTTTTTTTGGGATGGTTTCAGCTTTCAATGAATCCTCTGTTGTGAGTGAGCATGTGTGAAGGTATTGTGTTGTGTCTGTGTGTACGTGTTAACTTGTGTTTAGTCCCATTGTCCGTGAGTCTGAGGATGTGACGAGCTGCTCAGCCTCATCTGCCCTCGTGATCGTTAGGTCATGGAGACGCAAATGTAATCTGAAACCAATCCGTCTGCGCTGTCGTTTTAAATAAATAAATACGGAAAGCCTTGTTACAAGCTCTGGATATAAGAGTACATTTAATTCTTGCCTGATTATTTTTTGGTTTAACCCTCCTGTTGTCCTTGAGTCAAGGAAGGATGGGAGGAAGAAGGAAGGAAAGGAGGAAGGAAGGAAGGAAGGAGGGAAGGAAAGGAAGGAGGAAGGAAGGAAGGGAGGAAAGAAGGAACAGTCAAAACAGACTAGGTCAATTTGACCCGGGAGGACGACACGAAGATAATCAACATTTTAAATTACATGCTAAAGCCTTATTAGTGTATATCTCAATTTTTGGGGCATTTTAGAGTTTAAAAAACAGCCTGAATGCTCGAATAGACTGAAAACTGCAACCGTAAACTGGCTTTTCGAAATGTGTCTTTGTTCATTTAAACATGTCTCAAGGTTTTGACTCCAAATATCTCTTATTTAGCTGTTTTAGAGGTTTATAAAAGGGGGATTTAAAGAGGAAAATTAGCTATTTTAATGCTCTTTAGTCGCTATTTTAGCAACATTTGTTTAGCAGTTCACCCAAAATTATGCAAGAAGTCTTTCAAGATAACAACCGCAATCATAATGTTTTCACTAATCAAATAGCACCATTTATATTAGTAAGATTTTAAATTAAGATGTATATTTGACCAGTAATTGTGGCTCCATTGATGAACAATGATAAGACTTAAATTGGTTTTGTAAGTTACCAGTTCAGTGCTCAGTTCATACTCTGAAGCTATTGAAAAATATTCCAGTACTAACTTAAGTACCAAGGCCAGAAGAAAGTGGCTGCTTTCACTCCTTGTTCCTGTGCTGTGATCCAGATCTGTAAAAAAACACACAGAAACAACACAGACTGATGATTCGGAGTCTAATGGGGCTCATAAACTGTGTGAGAGAAACATCTGAAGCACAGATCATTTATAAAGACCTCATCAGTCATAAATAAACACGATTAATCCATAATGAATCCTTCAGAGAGCAGAGAGAGTTTGTTTTCTTAGTTTTTTGAGAAAAAAAACTACATAAAAACTCGTGGTTATGGTCCAATGTTACATAAAACAGGAGAACAAAACTATTTAATATTATATTAACCCTCCTGTTGTCCTCGAGTCAAGGAAGGAAGGGAGGGAAGAAGGGAGGAAAGAAGGAAGAAGGATTGAAAGGAGGGAGGGAGGAAGGAAAGAAGGGAGGAAGGAAGGAAGAAGGAAGGAAAGGAGGGAGGGAGGAATGAAGGGATGAAGAAGGAAGGGAGGAAAGGAGGGAGGAAAGGAAACAAGGGAGGGGAGGCAGGAAGGACAGGAAGGAGGGAGGGAGGAAGGGGGGAAGGAAGAAGAAAGGAAAGAAGGGAGGAAGGAAGGGAGGAAAAGGAAGGAAGAAGGAAGGAAAGGAGGGAGGAAGGAAGGAAAGGAGGGAGGAAAGGAAAGAAGGAAGGGAGGAAGGAAGGATGGAGGAAAGAAGGAAGGAAGGAAGGAAGGAAAGAAAGGAGGGAAGAAGGAAGAAGAAAGGAAAGAAGGCAGGAAGGAAAGGAGGGAGGGAGGAAGAAAAGGAAAGAAGGAAGGAAGGTAAGGAGGGAGGGAGGAAGGGAAGGAAAGAAGGAAAAAAGGTATGAGGGAGGGAGAAAGGAAAAGAGGAAGGGAGGTAGGAAAGGAAGGAAGGAAAGAGAGAAGGAAGGAAGGAAGGAAGGAACAGTCAAAACAGACGGGGGGTCAATTTGACCCGGGAGGACGACACGAAGGTTAAATGTGATAAATTTTGGTCAAACACAATAACTCAGATTTATTAAGAAGGCCTGTGATGTTGAACTCCTCTTCCTCCTCCTCCTCCTCCTCTGCAGTCTACTCACAGGCTGCCCTCCCCACCAGCGATGGTTCAGCTTCTCTCTGGTGCGCAGGCTGAACGTGGCGTTAAACACCGGGTCGTGCATGGTGTTCCCCACAATCCCATGGGACTCTGGGTAAAGACCCTGCAGGGAGAGATCTCACAGTTAATCTCCCGCAGCAGCATAAACAGTAACAGTCTGCAAGGACCTTTCCAACATAGAAATCGGTAAATGTGCATTTACTTAGCCTACTAGCCTTAGTCTCCTGGGTACATTTGAGTACATATTAACAGCCTTGTTTTTCTGGAACTACATGAGGCGTTCAGGTGGTACATGTTGTGACTTACTGTTGCTAGAGTATATAAATTCGGGAAGGTCTTTGATGGGTAGACGGGTCGCATGTAGGGCGCCGACGTACCACATGATCCTGAGAGGAAACAAACCTTCTCTTTTAGTATTAAACTCAATAAAAACATATTTTAAGAGCTTAAATCAGAAAAATAACAAGTGAGGAAAGACGTACTGAGTTTATGGATGTTAGGGGTGACAGATTTCCCTTTCTTCAGGTAGGAGTTTCTGAACCCGTCGACAGACAGCATGATGAGGGGAGGACGGATGAAGCTGATGGAGGAGGGATAAAAGAAGAAAAGAAGATCATCCACCTAGAGTTCTGCTCCGACATCATGACACTAAAACCAGGAAAGAGCTGCAGCAGCATAAAACCATCTCTCAGTTTATGTTGAGTCTCAGTCAGGCGGGCAGTTCCAGTCTTCCAACGCGGAAGTAACTTAAAACTGCATTCTATCAAAAGGCCACCAGGGGGCGACCGTTTTGGTGTCAAAAGGACTTCCATCTCTATACAAGTCAATGGAGAATTCACCAACTTCTCACTTGATTTCTAACCTCAGTAAACGTTTTCAAAATGTGTTCATGGTCTCAATCGCTAGTTTAAAGCCTTCTTCAATGCAGTATGATGTTCATTTGGGACATTTTGGCCTCCCTGATTTTATATGTGACGATAAAGCAGGGTATGCATTAGGGCGTGGCTACGTCGTGATTGACAGGTTGATTGGTTCACAGGTTCAGGAGGGCGCCTCATGCTCCTCCTGATGCCCGTATAAGTAGAATCCATGTTTTTATTTTTCCCGGCATGCACCTGAAATTTTCAAGATGGCGCTGCTCAGATCCGATACTATTGGCCTCCGAGCAGCAGTTCACAAACCAATGGGTGACGTCACGGATGTTACGTCCATTTCTTATATAAAGTCTATGGTCTCAGTGAATACCAATTACAATCAAACTGTTGATTTACATACTCAGGTTGCACCATTAAAACATAAACCTGCAACAACTGATGTTTTGTCTGCTAGTTTTCAGTCCAAACACTTTGTGAACTCAACATTGACACCTTTTAAGTTGGTTGATGCTAATTTACAGCAGATAATTAAAGCTGCAGTAACCCCTTTTTGGCCACTTTGGGGCAGCGAAAACAAGTCATGAACACAACACTGACATATCATCATGTTTTAAGTTGATATATTGAACTTATTAGCAAACTGTTGCTTATTTATACATCCAGCAGTTACTGATCAACATTATCATTCATTAGTTCATCGTGTTCCTGTCCACCTGCTGAATGTAAAGTCCAATATTCTCTCTCTTTTAGCTCTGTTTTTACTCTCTACCAACTCCTGAGGGAAATATCTAAATGCTCCACTATGTTCACCAGCTAGTCTACAGATAACTGGGTCTGTTTGCTGTTGCTTTGAGAGTGAACCAGAACAGTAAAGTTGCAGCCAGACAGCTAAACAATGAGCTGAAACTCAACTATAAAGCTCTGTAAAGCTGAGAGGAGCTGCAGAGTCACTGATAATTCTCTGTAGGTTCATCGCTATGAGCCAAACCAATACAAGTAATGAGTAATTTAACATGTTGCTAGAAAACTTCTGTAACGCCACTCAATTAGAAACAACCAAATATGTAAATAGAAAGTCACTGTAGCATCATGAGATTTCACATAACTTCCAAAAATCACTGTTTTTTTTAGGCCTAAATTTAAGGGTTAGGGTTAGTGTTGCCAGTCCACAATTCACTTGACTGTATAGATACTTGTAGTAACTAATGTAGCCTCAAGCTGAGATAAGGAGCTATATAAAGGTCTGCTAACCTCACTTCTTTCTAACTCCACACTCCCAGATTGTTCTCATTTTATCATGACCTCTTCGTGCTCTCTTGGTGTTTTCAGTGTTGTACTTCTGTGGTTCATTCCTTTTGGTCACTTGGCTTTGTTTATGTATACGTGAGTTGTTGTCTGAAGAGAGCTGCACTGCATCTTTTGTTAGCCGATGTTTACTTGGGTTTGTGTTCCAGCGTTTTTCTTGGATGGTTTAATGTAAGCTGGGTTGTGCAAGAGTGTTTTCGGGTTTTCGATGTGCTTTGTTTCCCGTCTATGTTACTGCATCTCCTCCCAAGCACATTTTTCCCTCCACACCTGCACTCCATCATGTTCGTTTGCACAACCCTGCCCACAGTGTTAAGTCTCTCCAGCTTTCCCACCTGTTCAGTATCAGTGTCATCAGGCCTGCACTGTGTCCAGTGTCCTCCCAGTCTGCCCTCGTCTAGTCACCTGTTCCCCATCAATGTATTCATTCTGTCTGTATTTAAGTCACTGGCTGTGTCTGAGATCACTCTCTTATTCACTACTCCCTGTATGATAGAGACTAAATAGTTTAATCAATGAGATCAAGGTTTCAGACACTAACTAATTGTCATAAATATGTGTCATCATCATCATCATCATCATCAGCTGACCTGTAGGAGGGGAAGGTGGGGTTAAGGGGTAATATTTCAAGAAAAATCTCTGAATTTCTGAGTTAAAGTTGTAAATTCATGAGAAAAAACTCGGAGAATAATAAGTCATCATATTTAAGGGGTCTACATAGTGGAGATATTTAAATACTGCATTTGGTTTTTGCTCCGATAGCTTTTTGGTATTTTATCCACAATTCCAAAAAATAAACACCATTTTCTTCAGCCCTGTTTTTGCCTTCAGTCTCTGCATTTGAGTCCACCTGCTTCGTTATCCATGACACATTTTCAGACTTATAGTCATCAACCTTAGATGACTTTACTCAACTTGAGGCAATTTATTAGATTTCACACAGCTCTCCGTGGATCAATAAAAGGCTTTACAGCTTTTCACATGGAGTTCCTGTTTAATAATCAGACTCACCCTGCAGGACACTCTGCGCTCTTGATCTCCTCACATTCTCCTTGCACCCATGAAGTCTCACCTCAGAAGAAAAGCACAGCAGAGAGTAATCAGGACCTGCTTTCATGCACATTTCTAGATGTCAATGTTAAGATGTCATAATGAGTACCTTTACAGAGTGACTTGAAGTTGGAGCAGCAGTCTCCTCTCTCCACGCAGTCCTCTGAGCAGTGGCAGGCATGATCATCATTCCTCTCCTCTCCACAGCGATCCTGCGTGCACTCAAACCCCCCCGCTGAAAGACAAAAATCACTCACTTATCACTTAATTATAGTGATTATACTGCTATAAAAACAAAAACAAAAAAACATAGCATTGAGTTTTGAAAATTCAAATCTCATGTGCTCACTCTCTGTAACAAATTATCCCATTAGAAGCCAACCGGAGGTCAGATCTGGTGAAAAGTAGTTCATGGACTGGATTCATTTGGAAAGAGTTTTTGTTTTTGAAAACGTTCCAGGGTTGTCTGCTTAATGTTTTCAAGATGAAATCGCGGCTGCACTTTTTTCACTGAGCCAAGATGTGAATTAGCATCAGAGGAAAAATTTCATATTGGCTCACTGGGGGAAAAGCTGATGCATTTGGCCTTTGTCCCTGTTATATCAGCAACAGCACAAAGCACAATGCACCTCATGTTGTGTACACTGAGCTTTTTAAGATTCAAGATTCAAGATTCAAGACAACTTTATTAATCCCTTGGAGATCAATTCATTTAACAGCTCGCACCACAACATACTCGTATACATAAATAACAAGATAGAAAACACAGAAGTAAGAAGAAGAGTTGGCAGCTGTGTGCAAAAGTGCAAAAATCAATGTGCAAAGTCAGAAGGTCCTATAGTAAAAATGCACCACAGTATCCATCTGCACACTGCAATAACAAACCGATACAACTGGACCTCATAAAGATTTGTTCAGCAGTTGGACAGCAGAGGGGATAAAAGACTTGGAAAGTCGGTTACCCTTACATGCGGGTTGGGCATAGCGACGCCCTGAAGGCAATAATGAAAATTCACTTCTTAAGATATGCCCGGAAGAATCCTGGCAAGTACTGTAGAACTTCTATTCTAAACAAATTGAGTAGTAAATATAAACACTTTGTTATTATCAAGAGTAGACTGTATTAGTAGTTTCTGTGTCTCATACAAGTGATTCAACTTTTCCATGGAAGTTACTTCATTTGTTTGCCTTGTAATGACGCCTTTCTCTTTTTGGACTGTAAAACCATGAGAGAAGAGCGCCACCTACAGAAACTTTATCAAAGCAAAAATCCTTAACAACATTATAAAGTGCACAAAATAAGGAGACTTATACCTATATCATGCTTTTAGTCATTTTCTTTTCTTTTTATACTGTTATAATGTTGGATGTCTGTGTTTAAAGATGGTCAAAGTTGCAAAATTTGAGGTGAACATATGTAGAAATGTTCCCTGGAAGTATAAAACAAGGCCTCAGCCTGCTCTGAACACTGTGTTTGCAAAGTTACATCTACTCCCCCATCGAACCGACACCAGATTGTTTGCACATGCCCAAAAAACGGCCGTCTATTCCATAGTCTTTGTCGCTACAGTTGTTCCCTGGGTTGTTTGTGTTGTCCGCCCCAGTTCAGATCTAACTGGGGCTCAAATACATACAGATGTGTTGGAGAACTTTATATTTTGAGTAAAGAACAACTAAAAAAAAGGGGTAAAATTTTACTGCTACCAATCAGAAGAGAGTGGGGCAAGAGAGGAAAGAGACAGTTCCAGACAGAGATAAATGGTAAATGGACTGTACTTATAAAGCACTTTTCAAAGCACTTTTACACTGCATGTCACATTCACCCATCCACACACATTCATACACCGTTAGCACAGCCATTTGGAGCAATTTGGGGTTAATTATTGTAGTGTCCGGATTGCCCTTATCCTGTGATTAACTTGAGACGTCATGTCTTTGTCTTGTATATCTTCCAAAAGCGTTTTACTTAGGTTAAAGGTTAAAAGTTAGCTATAAATGACGGGCCAGAGGCTGTTTTTCCAGACTGACCATTTGTTTAGAAGGTGGAGTTTTTTTAGGAACTATATATAGTGTTGTAAGAATTGGAGAGAGAGGAGAGAGACTCAGATTGGGACCACGACTCTCTCCAGATTGGATGTTTGACACTGTTCTCTTTTGTAATAAAACCTTTAAAATATACAAGTGAGACGTGTCAATTTGAGGTGAACATATGTATAAATGTTCTCTGAAAGTATAAAACAAGGCCTCAGCCTGCTCTGAACGCTGTGTTTGCAAAGTTACATCTACTCCCCCCCCCCATCGAACCGACACCAGATTGTTTGCACATGCCCAAAAAACCATAGTCTGTTCCATAGTCTTTGTCGCTAAGGTTGTTCCCTGGGTTGTTTGTGTTGTCCGCCTCGAATACGTACAGATGTGTTGGAGAACTTTATATTTCGAGTAAACAACAAAAAAAGGGGTGAAATCTTACTACTGCCAATCAGAAGAGAGTGGGCGAAAGTGAAGAAAGAGACAGGATCTGAAACGGCCTGTTTCAGACAGAGATAAATGGACTGTACTTATAAAGCACTTTTGTTTTTTTTTTGGCCCCTCAAAGCGCTTTTACACTACATGTCACATTCACCCATCCACACACATTCATACACCGTTGGCACAGCCATTTGGAGCAATTTGGGGTTAAGGACACATCGACATGCGAACTGGAGGAACCACTCTACCTCCTAAAGCCACAGCTGCCCTAAAACCCAAGTAAACAGGGGCTGAACTGAAGGGGCAACACATTTTACTACTAATCCAGTAGGAATGGGAATGAATTTGGGATGAATTCGCAATGCATTGTTTCTAACATAGTTGCATTGGTAAAATAACAATTTATTCATATGTAGAAATTATGGAATTAATTAGATATTTAGTTTGATTAATCCTCTCTGCTTCAGCCACGTGTTGCTAAGTGCTACGGTGGAACATTTTGGCAACATCTAGATTTATTGTTCTTCATATTTGGAAGTGGAATACGAAGCATGTGCATGTTAACTGGAGACAGAGAAACTACACTACAAAGGACTGGTTAGGGTTGATAAATGAAATGCTCACTAAGCTGCAGTACAAATAGAAAGGAGAAACAAATATGTCACTTTTGAGTAAATTCATGCCATATTGAATTTGCATTGCATCATTCTTTTGAACTGCATTGATCCAGCCATGATGTTGATTGATCACACACACACATACTGTCCTGCAGCCAGAAATACTGACAAATTGAGCTGGAAAGAAGGAGCTGCCAAAAAAGATCTCCATCAATTCCACTGTTTAACTTCTGTTTGGGAAACTAAAGCGTCCAGCTGTTTTAGGAAAGTATTTAGCCTTTTTCAGGGGAACAAAACTATATTTCTGACCCACTTCTTTCAAGATTCCCTTCAGAGTGCCAGAGAAATTTTAGACAGTAGTGAAAGACACATCTAAGACACAGTTGGTTCTGATCTTTTATGGGATTTGTTGACAATTGAATAATATTATAGACCTGCTTTTTTATTTAAAATGCAAAGACAAAGAGTAGGGGAGACCGGGGCTGCTGTCACATTCATTAGGTGTTGGCCACTAGAGGGCAGTGTTAACCCTCATATACTGCTCATATTTGGGTTTTAACAGTAGCCCCTCATATTTGGTCTTTATACATAATTAAGTAACCACAAATCATTCTTCAGTCATTAATAAATTGGTGATTAATCCTTGATGAAGCTTTCAGAGAGCAGAGAGAGTGTATTCTCTTCTTTTTAAATAAATATAAGGAAGGAAAGGAGGAAGGAAGGAAGTGAGGAAAGGAAAGAAGGAAGGAAAGAGGAAAGAAGGCAGGAAGGAAGGGAGGAGGGAGGGTGAAAGGAAAAGAGGAAGGGAGGAAGGAAGGAAAGAAGGACAGAGGAAAGAAGGAAGGGAGGAAGGTAGGGGGGAGGAAAGAAAGAGAGAAGGAGGGAGGAAGGAAGGAACAGTCAAAACAGACAGGGTCAATTTGACCCGGGAGGACGACACAAAGGTAAAAAGGGAATCTATACAGGATCCAGTTTATGAGGTATTTAAAAGGAAAGTTCTCCCAGACATAAACCTCCACTAACAAACAGAGACTGACCTGTTTTCAGGCAGTGCTCGTCGAAGTCGGTGCAGCAGCTGTAGTAGGTTTTACACAGATTGTCACATCTGCATCCCGGAGGTTTGGCCTCGTCCAACTCGAAGCACCTCCCCTTACAGGAGCCTGCTGAGCTGACCCACTCTGAGACGACTGGAGGGAGGAAGAGGGAGGAAGAGGAGCACGTTTAGACACAACTGCTGCAAACACACTGCAGGATTCAGACAGGAAATCTGGTTTATTCTTAACCCCTTTACAGACTTCCCTTAGCAAAAAGTAGTATACTTGAAGTTCATTTTATTAAGTATGCTTGAGTGTAAGTATAAGTATAGCAAGTATACTACGGACCATGTACTTGTAGTGTACTAGAAAGTTTACTAATTTAATACCTCTTCAGACTAAATTGGAACATTTTTAAGTTTATAAAAGTATAGCACAAGTACACTCATCTATATACTAATAGTGTACTAGGTTTATACTATATGATCTTCTATATACTGCCATTGTACTAGTTATATACTATATGATCTTCTATATACTGCCATTGTACTAGTTATATACTATATGATGTTGAACATATAAGTTTATAACAGGGGTAAAACCTCAAAGCTAATGTGTGTAGTGAAACATTTTTATTCTGCTAAATTAAATGTAAGCACGAGTCAATGACTTGACCTTATTCTGTACTTGGATCCAGATATACTAAGTATTAGTACTTTGTGGCAGAAAGAAGTAAAACGTTTACTAAAGTACAAGTAGAAGCTTTAGTATTAAAGTATAAGTGTAAGTCTTAGTATTAATGTACAACAAACATGTTTTAATGATGATTTTTGAATTTTTTTATAAACACAAGTCAAATATTCGGGATCTTCAAATGCTTGTGCTCCTATTTAATATTTTTTCTTTCTATCATTGAGAGATTTAACTTGTGTTTTGTCAGAGTATTTATCTTCTATCTGAGTTTTGAGCTGCAGATGTTTAAAACTTAATGCAACCAGATTCACATGATCCATATTTCCACACTAGTGTCTGCTGCTTTGTGATTATTTTCTGGTATAACTCAGTAATGCATTGGTTTTCTGCAACATACTGTTTATACATTCACAGATAAATATCTTTAAAAACAAACCTTTACCACAAAGCTTTTAGTTAATGTGTGTTTTTTGTTTTATTTTTAGTTTATTTTCATTGTTAAAATCTCTTATTCGTTTTAATGTTTCTTTAACCTATGCTGTTGAATTTAACTTGCTGTACTTGTTAACTTTTGTTTTATTGCTTTAAATGTTAAATGTAAATGTAACGGCACTTTGAGCTGCATTTTATGTATGTAAGGTGCTATATAAATGAAGTTTTTTAGTATTTTTTTATTATAATTAAATGTAACAGCATCATTAAAGGCAGAAAATGATCCCTGCTTGCAAGAAAAAAGGCTGCACAGTGACATAATATTGCTATATCACTTCAATGTGAACACAGTGAACCTTTAACCCTTTACATACTGTTCTCTACACTAATTCACATTCCTAAATTCCCCTATCAGTCATTTATATAAGTTTGATTAATCTTGTTTGCACATTTGCATATATATATAAATGTGTATCAGCTGAACAAAAATAAAGAAATGATGCATTTTATTTCCATTTTTGTATACAGTGCGTCACATTAGGAAAAGTCCAGCTAAAAGAAATGTGTATATAATCTTTTTAAAGCTCTCAAATGTAATTATGGGTCAAATTTGATCCTTGAACAGTACGATAGGGTTAAAACCTATAAAATCAGCCTTATTGTATATTGGAAATGAAGTGTAAAATAAGAACTGATACAGTAAAAACTGTGAAAAAGGAACCAGTAGTATTGATTAAAGTGTCACCAATCACTCTTGTGTTTCATTGAGAACAATAAAAGATTCTATTACACAAAAGAAATATACATAAATATAATAAAAACAGCCGCCATGATCAAACATTTGGGGGCTGTTCTCACCTTTAGTGTGAGGGGCCGGGTTGTCCCCTCCCTCTGCAGGCCGGCTGGCGAAAAACACATAAGCCCTGCTGACCTCAGTACTCCAGAGGCAAAACACAACCGCTACCTGCAGAAAACCACAGTGTGATTATTTGTCAACGTTAATCAGAGAAATGTCGGCGTCCTATTGGGGAAGAATGGAGGTACTCAGATCTAGTACTTAAGTTAAAGCAGAAACACCACAATGAAGAAGCACTAGCAAGTAAAAGTACTAATTATGCATAATGGCTCAATTTACAGTGTTATATTTATAATATATAGATGTATCAGTGATTCAGGGGCGCCACCAGAGATTTTGGGCCCCATGAACAGATATCACATTGGGCTCCACCACACACATAGACCACGGCAAACATGTGCAATTGCTGTACCTGCACCTCTACCTGTGCAGGCTTGCAACCAGGCGGGGAGTTCCGGTCCTCTGCAATTAGACCAACGTGGAAGTAACTTAATACTGCATTCTATCAAAAGGCCACCAGGGGGCGACCGTTTTGGTTTCAAAAGGACTTCCGTCTCTATACAAGTCAATGGAGAATTCACCAACTTCTCACTTGATTTCTAACCTCAGTAAACGTTTTCAAAATGTGTTTATGGTCTCAATCGTTAGTTTAAAGCCTTCTTCAATGCAGTATGATGTTCATTTGGGACATTTTGGCCTCCCTGATTTTATATGTGACGATAAAGCATGGTATGCATTAGGGCGTGGCTACGTCGTGATTGACAGGTTGATTGATTCACAGGTTCAGGAGCGCGGACAGATAGACTGCAGGAAATAGCCGTGAACTTGTTTCACACCGACAGGTTTGGTTAGCATCACCAGTTTGCCGGTGTAGACTGTGGAAGATCCAGCCCTCGCAGCCTCCCCCGCTCCGCCTCATGCTCCTCCTGATGCCCATATAAGTAGAAACCGTGTTTTTATTTTTCCCGGCATGCACCTGAAATTTTCAAGATGGCGCTGCTCAGATCCGATACTATTGGCCTCCGAGCAGCAGTCCACAAATCAATGGGTGACGTCACGGCTGTTACGTCCATTTCTTATATACAGTCTATGCTTGCAACCCTGATCGTATTTTATGAAGCTGTTCAGACAATATGCTCATGTAGCACTCCTCCTCATTCCCAATTCACTGCTAGCAAGAGAGGGGGGGGGGGGGGGGGTGTTTGGGCAATACAAAGGCTTTGGATGTTTGCCACAAACAAGAATAATGTGTGTCCGCTGTTGGTAAAGGTGTTAAGATAAGATAAGATATTCCTTTATTAGTCACACAATGGGGGAATCTGCATTGTCACAGCAGCAAAGTGGACAGTAATAGAATAGAAGAGCAGCAATAAATAAAAGAATAGAGAACAATAAATACTAAGTACAAAAAACCTATATAGTTGTGACATTATTTACAAGATTTACAAGATTTAAAAGAGAAATATTGGTATTGAGTGGTAACATACCAGATACTACTTACTGGTGATACAAGGTGTTTGGGCATACACACCGATTACATGACTTCCCCACCTCCACTACTTTTGTTTTACTTTTCTTAATGAATAGAAATAAAACCCATTTAGTTAATTTTCACCTATCAACGCACATACAGCGATGCTTCAATAATAAACTAAAGTGTTGATTGTTTCAGTACAGAGCAGCAGAGTGAGGGGTCTGTCCTCTCTCCTGCTCTCTGCTGTAAACACACAGAGCTGTGAGTGAGCAGCTGCTCTCATGTCTGCTGGGTCTTGGTGCTTGTTTATGGCAGAAACCCTCCCGCTCTCTGCCTGCTCAGACTGCTCTCAGATCGGAGGCAAAGGGTCTCCGGTAGCAGCGTCCTCACCGTCACATACATGCACTGAGCTATGCCTTAAAGGAGCAACACTACCAAGAGCTTCTCAGCTACAACACAGAGGTTGACTCATGCACAAAGGCCCCCAAACTATTAGAAATATATATATTTTAAGACCTGGCAGGGTTTTTTCATTGTCCTTGCGGTCCACCAGACCTGTACAATTGTAAGGAAACACTTTCTGTGTCTCTAATCTCTTCTTCTGTTCTTACACATCTTAATATTCTGAGGTCATAAGTGCGTTCACACTGAGAAGTATGGAAACATGCAGAGAACCTGGATGGTGCACTCAAAACTAGTGCTGCACAATTAATCTAATTGTAATCACGATGGCGTGCAATTATATAAATGCAAAATAGACTGTGATTTACTCAAATTTAAAAAAAAATGTGTGCATGAGAACGTTTGGTCATCTATACATCATGAGGGTGGCGATATTTTGGATATAGGCTTAGCGACATCGAGCAGCTCTGTAAAACATCTCAAATGATAGTCTCTACGTCACGGCAATCAGCACCTTAAACTGCACAAATAAAAATGTGATGAATGCATCGCAGCAAAAGCGCTAACTAATGAAGAGACAAATGAAAGCAAGACGAAACACAACAGATAATGGCACTAATGTTGTTAAAGCCGTGGAGCTTAAACAATGGACTTGGTTCCAGTGTTTTGGACTTCACCTTACTAGTGGTAAGAGTCTTAGGCCCTGTTTACACGACAACGCTCACGGGTGAAAATGACAAAATATTTTATCGGATGTGCCTTCGTTTAGACGGGGCTTAAAAACGCAAAAAAGTGAAACCACCATCTCGTTTCCGTCTATAGGGTAAAAACACAAAAGTCTGCCTTAAATCCAGCGAGTTTCTGCTGCGGTCTGAAGCTGTAACCTAGGTGACAGACGCTCTTCCATGTGACGTCACATACCGATCCTTCTGCTGATACCTGTCTGCTGCAGCGGGGCCGACAATGACAGAGGAGGGGGGAAGAAGTGGAGTCTGAGTTCATTTCGTGAATCGCCATGGTCGTATCTTGACAAGTTTCTGTTTCTAATCAAGTCCGCAGAGAACAATTACATGTTCCGATGCTTAGACTCTGCAACCCAAAAACGAAGCAATAACTCCTCCTCCTCCTCTGTCCAGACAAAATGGTCAGTTTTTGTTCGCTTCTTAGCCATGTTTTGGTTTTGGTTTTCCATTTCATGCTACTAGGGAGAGAAGTAGAGGGAAGGTTCTGGCCTGCATACAACATTGAATTCCATAAACTTTTGCGTCACCGTATGCACGCAGACTTCCCCCCAAAAGCACTCGTCTAAACGTGGAATAAAAAGTGAGAACTCAACGCCACTTTTGCGTTTTCTGTTCAGATCGTTTCTGTGTAAACATAGCCTGAGAATCATCAGTAATGATACACTCATGATACTATTTTGTTTATTATATCGCAATCGTAATCGCAATATTTATAATCGCGATATTTCCCACAATAATCGCAATATGACTTTTTGTCAAATCGTGAACCCCTGCTCAAAACTGTCAAAAAGTTGAGTGTGGAACTACGGACACTTCTCACCCTCAACAGGAAGTGGTGGCCAAGGACGATGTAACTACGTTGAATCGTCACATTATACAAATATAAATTATACATGTTTTTTACACTAAGCACCACTATACTGTTGTCACATATAAACCATCAGTAGGTTTATTGGGTAAGTTCAGCGGTCTGTAATGATTCGGCACCACGAACAATAACGCAAATGCAATATTTTCATCTCAAAATGAGCTTGTACTATCTAACTATCTGAGTGGGCAGAAGTACAAGCTTGGTTACATTGCACCGCAGTCTGTCACTGTCAGCAGCTCTGGAGCTAGAAGGGCTTCAGTTTCTTGCTTAAGGACACTTCAGCAGTTTAAGGTGCTTAAAGTACCGAAATAGGGGCTGGAAAGGTGTTCACTGCGCTACCCTGCTGCCCTAATTAGGACTTTGTTTTCTCCACATTCATGTTCACATCTCACCACAGTGGTCAGAGGTCATCGGCAAAGCTGAGTGCAGTGTGAGTCCACTGAGTGTCTAACTCAGACTGAAGTGAAAAGTCAGGCACCAACTTCCTCTAGATAAAGGTTCACATTCACAAGCCATGTGTGGAGCTCGTTAAGATATTCACAGCAACATCAGCGGGACTGAATCATGTTAAAATGCTTCAAACAGTCAAACAAACGAGCTTATATGTGAAATAAACACATGTACAATATCAGCAGGATTAGTGTCTACAATCAGCAGCAGTGGTGAGGTGTATTTAATGGTTCCTTCCTTTTTACATGTGACTAATTGAAATGTTTGACCATCAGCTGCAGCAGATGTTTTCATATTGATTCTTGTTGAATTAAGTCGAGTCATGGTGACTCACATGTTTAACTGTTTGAGGGTCAATGACAGGGGTTTTTGTGTGGTTTAGTCAAATTTAAAGGGGTTAAAATGTGAAAATAAACGTATGAATAACTTGCAGACATTCTTTTTTTGTGGACCCAGCATCAAATTTCTGCTTTTAATCCATTTAGAGAGAATATATTAGAGGATTATGGCAAAAATGTCTAAGTGGTGTAACCATAAAAACTTTGTACCAAATAATTCAACTTGCTTAAAAACAGTAAATAGTCAATAAAACACCATATCAACTAGTTTGGCATGATCTTACATTATAACTTTATATTAAATAAAGGTAATGGAATACAATTGTTCTAAATATTACATTTACTCTGGTAACCATGGAGATCAGGAAACATTGGAAGTCATTATTAGTATAAGTCCACTTAAATACACTGTAGGTGGATAAAATATGTAATATTTATCATTCTTTTGTGGTTACACAATTTGACATTTTCAGGAGCATTCAGTCTTACTTTTGGTAAAAAATGGTGCAAATGTCATTTCAAATGATATAAAACCAACAAAAATACTAAATGTACATTTTAACAAACCTGATGCTGCTTTTAAACTATTCCTTAACATATTTTTTTGAATCGCTCCTCTTGCCAACCCTTATTTGTCACTGACTCATGTATCAGGCCAACAGTTCAACAACCAGATATGTCAAAACGTTTCATGTGAGAAGCTGGACTTGACTTAACGATTCATTTCAATCCTGACATATAGCTGAAAACACGCCTGACTTCCTACTTTTACTCTTATTAAAACAAACTTCTGCACTAATATGCTCACGGAACTGCCAGTACGCCTGTATTCATACTCTACAAACAGTTACAGCTTTTATTTTTCACCATTGACTCGGTGAGAAACTGTCACTGTGTGTTCTAGATGCAGCAGCGAGTACATACAGATATCACAATGAAGGGTAACATACATGCAAACTTTACTTTATACTCCGCTATAAAAAACCTCTATATTGGTTTTGTGTCTGTCACAGAATTAATTTTAAGCTTCTGAACAGCTTCGGTCCATTTTATCTGTCAGACACGTCAACGAAACTCTGCCTGAGGGTTTAACGGACTCTAAATCTGACAACACTTTATCTGCCTTATCCTGTCATTTGAATTTAATCGTATATTATTTCATTATATTTAACATTGTTTTATTGTAAATGCTATGATTTGTTGCTTTTATGTTAAAGGAAGAGTTCACAATTTTTCAAGTCAACTGTCAGGTGCCCACATGATCATTAGGAGAAGCTTCAGATCAACTTTTAAATACATATCTGACACATTTACAGTGTTTTTAGCATCAGATTCCCTCTTAGTGTTTCCCTGTTGAGCTGTGCTGGAAGTATAGTAACAAAAAGACTTTGGTACTAAAAACACTGTAACGTTGAAACATAGAAGATGAAGATTTGACTCATTTGGACGCTGAAGCTTCATATTAGCTTCAGATTAACTTTTAAATATTTTTTTTTTTAACACAAAAGGAGGACTGTGGATTTAGTCCTCCATCACTTCCATTGTAAACATTATGAAGGGATCTTCTAATGGTCAGTATGAACAGGAGGAATCATTACAGAGAGAAAAACACACTTAAGGTTCATTTAGTTTAACCCTAACATACTATTCAGGGTCTAATTTGACCCATTTTTGCATTTGAGAGAAGAAAAAACACCTTAAAAATGCAATTCTAGCCAGAAATTTGATGACTTATCCTAATGTGATCCAGAATATACAAAATGAGAATAATATAAAGTTTTTTGTGCAGCTGATTTTTTTGATTGGTATACATGAATGATTTGTGTTTCTAAAATGTTGTATAGAGACTAATTATGGGGGGATACTTTGAAATGCCTTAATATGAACAGTATGTAAGGGTTAAGACATACGTAAAAAAATATGAACTCATCCTTTAAGTACTGTCTGTTGCATTTGTTATAATTATTATTATTCACATTATTATTATAAGGGATTTAATTTAACACATTCCTTTTACTTTTAAATGTGACACTAAAATTAATTGCAAGAATATTATTCGATGTTTTGACTTCATTCATTACACATGGCAGACATGACATCTCAAGAGTCTTACATTAATTATATAATCAGTGATCATGATGATGATGATGATGATGATGATGATGATGATGGTGATGATTATGTCAAACCCACGCGCTGACAGACGGAAACGAGGACAGTCCATATAGGCTAACCATTAACCTACAGCTCATGTTTACCTTTACCTCCCCCAGGTAAACACATCTGTGGCTCACTGTTGACAATGAGCTGTTCCAGGTGGTCCATCGTCACCACCACCATCATCACCACCATCATCATCATCACCTTCATCTTCATCATCATCATCATCATCATCATACACTTCTGTGCTATGTCAGGCAAAATGCCAAAAAAAAAAGTAGCAGCTCCATAATTCATACTCCTGCTCAGCGTTATGTAACTTCCTCTCTTTCTTTTTAGGTAAACCCTGCAAACATGAAGGCTTGAATTGATGTAAGGCAAAGTGCAGTTCTCTCTCTCTCTCACGGGTCGATACATTTATTCTGCAAGAATAGATTTTTTTTTTTTTCCCGGGGGAAGGGGCAGCTGGGAAACACTTAAACTTAAAAAAGCGAAACACACGCACACACAATAACGAAAAAGCGAATTGAAAATCAAGCAGCAGAACTGTCACTATCTTACCGTACCAAATTGCCCGGAAGCATGATCCAAATAACCCCAAAAAAAAAACACTAAAGCTCTCAGATATTGTGTCCAGCGTGCGGTAGAAGCTCCTCTGTGCGCCTCTGCAGATCGATGGAGAGCGCAGGGGTCCAACTATCTCCTCTCTCTCTCTCTCTCTCTCTCTCTCTCTCTCTCTCTCTCTCTCTCTCTCTGTCTCTCTCTCTCTCACCCGCTCTCTCTCTCTCTCTCTCCAGTTGTTTGCCTTTGCTTTGCCTCTGCCTCGCTCGGTCTCGGGCCAATAAGCATGAAGTAATGGTGACAGCTGCGCTCTGGTACAAGAGTGCGTCAGGTCGCTCCGGAGTCCAACACAGTCAGCAGCACTGAACTGATCACCCACTCCAGAGGGAGAGAGAGAGAGAGAGGGAGAGAGAGAGGGAATGAGGCACTCAGAGGGAGAAGAAAGGTTGTATAATCTCCAATTCTCCCCCCTCTACAAATTCAAGCTTGCCCTTAAAGGAATATGGAGGTTTTTGGAAAACTTAATAGACACTATAAAGTCATCCAGATGTTTCTGCTTTATTCGTAGTTCTCTACTTTCTAGGAATTTTATGGATTAATAACTATCAACATGTGATTTGTTCTGAGTAAGTTTTTGGATCATAAAAAAGACACATTACCTGCCACTCTGGTACATTTCCACTTACCCCAACTCTGCTTCTACTGCTGCCAGTCAGCCACACCCACCTGATCAGCCACCTCTGTTTACCTGGACACTCAGTTGCAACTCATCTGTAATCAAGCCACCTTATAAGTCTGTCCTGCTCACTCACATATTACCAGATTGTTCTTTGCTTTCATGCAAGACTTTCCATCCTGCAGTACTACATACCGTCCTGCCTTGTCTCAGCCCTGGTTCTCCTGTTCAACACCTGCCTTTGATCTACAATAAAACTCATTATCAGCTATACCTGTGGTGTGTTTGCGCTGCCATTGGGTCCTACCACCTCCACCTGTTACACATACTACAGTCTGCACAAACAAATCACATTTAATAAAGAATAAAGATGCCAGAACCAAGCAGCAACTACCATGGCTTAAGGCTGAGGCCAATGTGAAAGTAGCTACCATTGGTTGGAAGAAATACTTAAGTAAAAGTACCAATACAACAATGTAAAAATACTCCATTACACGTGAAAGTCCTGCATGAAAATCTTGCTATATTTCAGTAAAGGTACTGCAGTATTATGAGTGATGTACAATGCAGTATTACAGTAAAAGTACTGCAGTATTATGAGCGATGTACAATGCAGTATTACAGTAAAAGTACTGCAATATTATGAGTGATGTAGTATGCAGTATTTCGATAAAAGTACTGCAGTATTATGAGCGATGTACAATGCAGTATTACAGTAAAAGTACTGCAGTATTATGAGTGATGTAGTATGCAGTATTACGGTAAAAGAACTGCAGTAGTATGACTTTCACTGTGTTGGACAATTGTTGCGATATTTCACTAAATTTAATGTTACTTGATTATGATACCTGACCTGTGCTGCTCGGCTAGCATGAGCTTTGAGTGTGAAATGAATGAACCCTGGCTCCAAATGGAAAAGATGGCTCCGACCATAAGCTCCAACTCTGGGCTTCAAACCGGCTCCAATACAAACCAACAGGTGACATCACACCTCAGTATGATCATCAATCAATGTTCAATCAATCAATCAAAGCCCAGAAACACCTGAAAGAACTAAAGCTGACTGATCAAATCAAAATGTCTTTTAACTTGACTTCACTGTCAGAGTCATGCTGAACTGCTCTGTGAGGCGGTTTGGAGAAAACCAAACTGTCAGATGAAATAAAGATCTTTGACAAACTGAACAAACTTGACTCTGTGATGGCACTAGATCATATGTACTCAACAGGCTATTCTGGTCCAGATCTGGACCAAATAACAATTTAAATCAGACTGGCAACAACATTTTACCGTAATGTGATCCAGACTCACCTGACATCATTCGACTGCGCGCCAGTTGTCAAAGTTAGTAAGGTTGTTGGTAGATGTTGGAGCTAGCTGATACCAAAAGACAAAAATGACTGGGAAATATGCTTATTTTTGCCCAGGAGAAGACTGTTGAGCTTCATTTGGGGGCCATAATGAGGAGCACCACTACAACACCAGATATGCCTCCTTTGAACAAAACTATCCCAAAAGAGATTTTTTAAAAACCCCACAAAAACTGCAGCAGGATAATTTTAAACTTAAACATTTTCAAACAATGAACACAGTAAAGAACTCACTAATGAACACTGACAGCTGTATCTCCACTTGTTAAATGCTTGAGTTTATGGACTTAGTTACCCAGAGAAGGTATCATGGTAAATGGACTGTACTTATAAAGCACTTTTCTAGTCTTTTTGACCACTCAAAGCGCTTTTACACTACATGTCATATTCACCCAATCACACACATTCAAACACTGATGACAGCAAAGAGAGTAACCAATCACACACATTCACACACCATGAGCACAACTAACGGGAGCAATTCAGGGTTATGTATCTTGCCCAAGGACGAGGCGGGGAGTTCCAGTCCTCTGCAATGAGGCCAACGCGGAAGTAACTTAAAACTGCATTCTATCAAAAGGCCACCAGGGGGCGACCGTTTTGGTGTCAAAAGGACTTCCGTCTCTATACAAGTCAATGGAGAATTCACCAACTTCTCACTTGATTTCTAACCTCAGTAAACGTTTTCAAAATGTGTTTATGGTCTCAATCGCTAGTTTAAAGCCTTCTTCAATGCAGTATGATGTTCATTTGGGACATTTTGGCCTCCCTGATTTTATATGTGACGATAAAGCAGGGTATGCATTAGGGCGTGGCTACGTCGTGATTGACAGGTTGATTGATTCACAGGTTCAGGAGGGCGGACAGATAGAATGCAGGAAATAGCCGTGAACTTGTTTCACACCGACCGTTTTCTCCGGAGTTTTGTGGTTATAGTTAGTCGTAACAGCTAACTTGGTTAGCATCAACAGGTTGCCGGTGTAGACTGTGGTAGATCCAGCTCTTGCAACCTCCCCTGCTCTGTCATCATGCCCCTCCTGATGCCCATATAAGTAGAGTACGTGTTCTTTTTTTTCGACATGCACCTCAAATTTTCAAGATGGCGCTGCTCAAATCAGCAGCAGTCCACAAACCAATGGGTGACGTCACGGCTGTTACGTCCATTATATATACAGTCTATGCCAAGGACACATCGACTGGAGGAGCCGGGAATCATTCTTCCAATTGGTGGACGACCCGCTCTATCTCCTGAGAAACCAAATAATCGCCCCAAATAATCATTCTCCCATAAATACAGGAAGTCCTGGATTTCTTGTACTTTAATATCATGTAATGTAGACTACTTACTGGATGTTTGATGCAGTAGAAATGTATGTATGTAACTGAGTATCCCCATTGTTAGACATTTCACTAAAACACAACAATGACAACCTCATGATGGTTTGTTCTTGCTTCTGTCTGCTCTGCTGAAGCTGATCTGTAACTGTTTGTTCAGTTGCAGTTTGCTCTGCTTCTATTGTGATCTGCTTCTGTAACAACAGCTCAGGACACATTGAATGTTTCCAGTGTGGAGATGTGGGACACAAAAGCTCTTTGTTACCATATAAACAGCAGGTGGAGGCTCACTCAGCTGATGTGGCTGTGGTCCTTTTTTTATTTTGGGCTGCTATCTTCACTCTATGGACATTTTGCAAGCTGTTCCCAAAGTATAAACTGAATTGGGAAAGAAAGCTTTTAGATTTTTTCGGCACCTGATGCTTGGAAATATTTACAATCTGAACTTCAACTTCAAAACCTCGTACCGTAGTGTTTTAGTATATGAGGTTTTAAGATAATAAAAGTCAAGTTAACCAAAGTCATTACCATTCATCTCCTTGGAAACGTGAATCTTTGTACAAACTTTCACGGAGATCCGTCCAATAGTGGTGTTGACATATTTGTCTGTCCACAACAGCAGCAGTGCAGCGGTGCGTTCAAACCACCCAAGTAGCTCAGTCCTGTGTGTGTGTGTGTGTGTGTGTGTGTGTGTGTGTGTGTGTTTGTGTCAGTCTGAGCACAGATAACGATCAGCGTTTCTATTCAACGCACACCTGAGAGCGTAGACATGACAAACCGTTGGTGGATTTAAGGATCAGTTTCTTTACTTTTACCTTCTGTTTACACTGCTCCCTCAAAAAGTTACTCAGCATGTTATATTTTCTTACATCAGTGTATCAGATTCTTCCTTTGTGTAATTATTATTATAGCAAAATGACAACATAGCAGTACTGCAGCTATAGTTCATGTCATGTATAGATTCATTCAACAATTCCTGGTGCTTCCCAACAATATGAATTATCTAGTTTTTCTCTTTCGTCAGATAAACATGTTAACAATGATTGTTCTCTCTATAATGGTGCATTTAGGAGCAATTAGTTGATTAATCGATTAGTCAGTTGGCAGCTTATTAATCACCAACTACTTTGATAATCGATTAATCATTCTGATTCTTTTTTCTTTAAGAACAATACTGAATATCTCTGAGTTGTTGTTGACTAACCAAGACATTTTAAGTTGTAACTTCGGGCTTTCAGGAAACAGCAATCAACAGTTTTCACTATTTTTTTATGGACCAAACAACTATGATTAAAATTGTGAAGTTGATACACTTTTTTATATATGCAAATGTAGTAAAGTAAAAAAATAAGTGATTGTAAATGTCTTTTTTCCATTTAATCCATTTGATTAATTAAACATGTATTAATGACTGATGGGGAATTTATGAATTGGTGTAGAGACTAATTATGAGTCATAATATGAACATTATGTAAAGGGTTAGATTTTTTAAAAATGAGGTGATGATTAAATAAATAATAAATTAAACCCCTAAATCACTAAATCCACCCTTGTTGTTTCTTTATGAGACGAATTAAATCCTTAAAGACACCTGAAGTGAGCGAGAGGTGAACGAGCTGTGAACGCTGTGAGAGAAAGAGAGACATCTGAACATGCTCGACTTCTCATCGCCCCCCTCCTCTGTAAACAACGACACAAAGACGCCACGCTGTGATGAGAGCTCTCCTGTTGAAAGTTTGTCTCTGCAGCAGATAAACACCTCAGCAAGGCCGGTATCAGCCTTCATAAGATGTTTATCCGCCCTGTGATTTTGGATGAGTAGCACAGAAAAGCCACAGCTTTATACTTCTTTTCACAGCGCTGCTATCCAAACACATCGGGGCTTTTGTGAAAGGCCCCGGCTCCCACTGACAGCCTGTACTTTGTCGGGAACATTTTGTTCACGGGGGGAACAAATTTCCCGGCTTTTGAAAGTGATCTGTACATCAACTACCTCAGGGGTAGAACATCCTCGTCTTACAAAGGACCACACACATACATAAACATTCACATAAGTGTGGGCATGCACAGACTCCCGGCTGCATGCAGAACATGCACACACACACTCACAAAGATATTCATAGGCATGATCACAAAATGCGAACATTTCAAGAGATTTGCAGATGTTTGCCTGCAGAGCTCTATGTGTGTGTGTGTGTGTGTGTGTGTGTGTGTGTGCGTCTTGAGGGTGGGATGACAAAGCACAATCTGCCCCCAGCACAGATTACCTTTCATAAGCCATGAAACAATCTGATTGGCCGGCCTGCCCCCTCATCACCTGAGGCCACGCTTAGTCGGCTGATCCTGGCAGGAACTCAGACGGCAGCTCGGGTTTCGGTGCACCTGGACTCTGCAGGCATGATGTGGGTCAAACTGTCAGCAGGATGTGGACAGGTGAAGTCCGACGGGCATTCGACAACATCCACAGATGTGTCACTTCAGATCCGTGTTTGTGTGATCAGGAAAAGTCTCTTTACCTGGTTTAATTCTAGTTTTAAAGAAGGAATGAGACCAATCACGCACCAAGCCTGCAGTGTTTCAATAACTGCACACTCCACCATTCGTGCCCCTTTCATCAGATGTTAATACAACTTGGTGTGTACGTGCAGGAGATCATGCTGAATGTCTCCGGTGAGTTTAATCAGGATTGCTCAAGGGCATCTTGAGTTATGAGCAAATATGTGACAGGGCACGCCCATTGGCACCAATCAGTATGCACCACACCGAAATTGGTGAACTTCTGTTTACTGTATGAGTCAGGCTCAAATGCTTTGGTGGACTTGTAACCACACACATTCAGAAGATAACGACCAAGATATATGAAGATTAGACAAATGATCAATGAGTTATGGCCAGGCGGGGAGTACCTGTCCTCTGAAATGATGCCAACGCGGAAGTAACTTAAAACTGCATTCTATCAAAAGGCCACCAGGGGGCGACCGTTTTGGTGTCAAAAGGACTTCCGTCTCTATACAAGTCAATGGAGAATTCACCAACTTCTCACTTGATTTCTAACCTCAGTAAACGTTTTCAAAATGTGTTTATGGTCTCAATCGCTAGTTTAAAGCCTTCTTCAATGCAGTATGATGTTCATTTGGGACATTTTGGCCTCTCTGATTTTATATTTGACGATAAAGCAGAGTATGCATTAGGGCGTGGCTATGTCATGATTTACAGGTTGATTGGTTCACAGGTTCAGGAGGGCGCCTCATGCTCCTCCTGATACCCATATAAGTAGAATCCGTGTTTTTATTTTTCCCAGCATGCACCTGAAATTTTCAAGATGGTGCTGCTCAGATCCGATACTATTGGCCTCCGAGCAGCAGTCCACAAACCAATGGGTGACGTCACGGATGTTACATCCGTTTCTTTATACAGTCTATGGTTATGGCCAATTTCCTGCTACATCCCTCCCCTACTGTTTATTGATTGATAGCAGCCATGATTTTGGACGGATCTTGCCCATTTGTAGTTGGATTGTCCATCTATGTCCCCCAATGATGTATACCTAATTTGGTGTTGGTAGAGAAATCCAAAAAGCAGATGCCCCACTTTTCTTTATAAGTTTATGGATCTTTTAGTTTTTTCATGGTCCAAGAGGCTTTTTTTTGTAGAGCACATTGAGCTCGATCTGGCCTTTCCAAAATTGTATTTTTGGGGTTTAATTACAGTGCCACCATTTGGCCGATTGGGCTCACATTTCTTGGGAGGTACTTCTGCATCATTTCCAGTTATTGGGCCAAGTTTTGTGGTTTTAGCTCATTCCAGCTCATAACAATTTGAGCCACAGCTGAATAAAAATAATAAAGAACTGACACAAACTCAATAGATTCGACACCCCTTAAAAAAATGCTGTAAATGCACAAGAGGCTATTTTTCATCTGCGGTCCCTGGAAAGAGAAGTTGCATAGTCACCTTAACGATGATATATGTGTTTATATATATTGTCAAGTGCACTTCCTGAGGGTTCAGCGACCGAGGACGCAGAGGACAGAGCACCGCTGAGCAGCCAAAAGTTGGTAAGTTGCTATTTTTTGGCGGCCAAAGGTTGTCGGTGTTGTCTTTTTGTTGTTAAATAATGGATAATATATATATATATATATATAATAGTTCTCTACATACTTTAAAAAAAGCCTCCCTTTTCCCACTTTCAACCTCTTAAAAGCAAAAATTTTCCAAATGTGTATTTTTGGAAATGTTTTACTTTGGAGCTTCTTTTTCTATTAAGCAGCTGTACTTGTATTCTTGGTTTTTACTCATCAAATAGTTTTTTATTTATTCTCTTTTATATCGCAATTATTTTATGATTTGTGTATTTTGCTGCCTTGTGAAGCACATTGTAACTTTGATTTTGAAAAGTACTTTTTAAATAAAGATTATTATTATTAGTAGTAATAGTAGTAGTTGTAGGTAATCAGTTTGGAGGCTTGACTGTCCCCATATAACTCCAAATGAATATGTTTGTCTATTCATTTTAAATTAAAGTTATAGGTATTGTAGATAGAGTCAACTGAAGTTTACTTAAAAATCACACTTTGTTATAGTTATGTATGATGTAGACATTATGATTATCAAATAAAACAAACTCTTTTTTCACTTCTTTGTTTACCTCTAATCTTAACAGTTTTGAGATTGCAGGAAATGATGATGGAGAAAGAGAGAGTACTCTTCCTCATCTTATTTAAATGTATAATGAAGCTCTGTGTTCACCTCCCTGCAGGTACATTTGTTGCTCATTTTGTTGCTTGTCTGTGATCTCATGTCATCCTGGGTCAGACCGCTGCTGACACTGAGAGGATTCAGACGACGTGGCCCGAGGACGAGCTTACACCAAGCAGACGTTAAGCTCCTCTCGTCTGTCTGGCTGAAGAAAAAGGCTTCGGTCACCTGACATCCAGACCACGATGCCATCACAGCTGCTAAACCTGTGGAAAAGGAGATGCTGGAAATTCTGAGTTTCCATTCAGTTGAATTAAAAAAGCAGATGTGGTTGATGCTTTCACACTATTCTCACAATGCAGTACAGTATAAGCTCCAACCTGTTTCCACACTTGTCTGGCTCTTCAAGTCCTCCAGACCATGAGACTGAGGTCAGACTAGACCTCTTAAAGGTCACAAGTAAGGTAGGTAGGTAGGTAGGAGCTGGAGAAAAGAGATGGTTTTTAGAGATACAGGCTCCTTGAAATGACACGAGGCACTAAACCCAAACTTTGCTGAGAGAAATCTGCCTTTTTTAATAAACAGTCAAAGCTACAAGATTGTAGAAACGTTAAATGATCAACTAAGAAGCAAAATATGAAGTTTGAACCATCCACTCATCAACATACAAACATTTATTTTGTTTTGTTGTGTTTTTCGGTAGCAGAAGTTTCATTTTCATACGACCCTCTTTTGAACAGGAGAATTAAAGCTGCACCTCTTTTTGGCCACTGGGGGGCAGCGAAAACAAGCTGTGAACTCAACACTAATGGCGCTTTTCCACTACAGTTCCAGCACAACTCGCCTCGCCTCGGTACCGTTCCAGGAACCTTTTCCATTACAAAAAAGTACCTACTCAACGTGGGCGGGGTTGTCCTAGCACGGCTCTGCGAAACTGACGTGACTTCGTTTTATACGCGACACAAAACACATAAACAATGGAGGACATGGAGGCGATGGTGTACTTGCTGCTGTATGAGGCTTTCTGTCTCACACAAAGCAAGAGAAGAGAAACTAATCACTGTAACGCTGTTGTTGGTATTTAAAAATGCCGGGTTTGATTCTTGTGTGGGACGGCTCATGACTCTTCCAGCGACTCTTCTGACCAATCAGTCGCCGGCAGTCTGTTGACGTCACATTTAGTATCGGCTCGGCTCGCTTGGAACCTCACCAGAGCAGATACTAAAAAAGTAGCAGGTACCAGGTACTATCCCTGATGGAGACGCAAAAAAAACCGAGTCGAGTCGAGTCCTGCTGGAACTGTGTAGTGGAAAAGCTCCATATGTTCACCAGCTAGTCTACAGATAACTGGGTCTGTTTGCTGTTTGGTGCTGAGCAAGTAGTTTACAGTGACTTTTTACAGCTTTTACTCTGGAAAAGACATTATGATAGCGCTGAGAGTGAAACAGAACAGTAAAGTTGCAGCCAGACAGCAAAACAATGAGCTGAAACTCAACTATAAAGCTCCATAAAGCAGAGAGGAGCTGATAATTCTCTGTAGGTTCATCATTATGAGACACAAACACATTACACACTGATTTAACCTTCGTGTCGTCTTCCCGGGTCAAATTGACCCTGTCTGTTTTGACTGTTCCTTCTTTCCTCCCTTTCTTCTTACCGTCTGTCCTCCTCCCTCCCTCCTTCTTTCCTTCCCTCCTTCCTTCCTTCTTTCCTCCCTCCCTCCTTCTCTCTTTCTTTCCTCCCCCCTACCTTCCTCCCTTCCTTCTTTCCTCTGTCTTTCTTTTCTTCCTTCCTCCCTTCCTCTTTTCCTTTCTCCCTCCCTCCTTCCTTCCCTTCCTTCCTTTCCTCCCTTCCTCCCTCCTTCTTCCTTCCTCCCTTCCTTCCTCCCTCCCTCCTTTCCTTCCTTCTTCCTCCCTTCCTCCCTCCTTTCCTTCCTTCTTCCTTCCTTCAATCCTTACAAGTATTAACAGGAGGGTTAATACTTGTCATGAAAAATATAAATTATAGCAGCTTTAAAGGTTAAAAAAGGAATATTATTATTATCAAAACCACTTTCACTGTTATCTCTATTATTGTAATTGCAGTAATACACATGATAAATGAATGGCAGTGGATTAGAAATAAAAGCATTTAATGGAGCTTCCAAACAGAGTTGTATTTTTGTCCTCATGATGAATGTAAATCTAATATTCGCTCTGCTTTTAGTTCTGGTTTATTCTGTTGTGTAGAACCTTTAATGACGCTTTAATGTCACAGACAGGAGATGACTTATTGAGTTGGAAGTTCAGAGTAGGCTGAGGCTCAAATACATTAACTCTGCTGACATTTGTGCATCGTAATCCAGCAACAGTTATGTACTTTGGACAAAGTTAATATTTGCCCCACTATGCTCAAACACACTCGCTCACATGCAGACACACACGCACACACACACACCCCCACATACACGCACTCGGACAGTCTGTTCCAACGTTCACATGTCTCAATTAACATAAGTGTCCCAGAACGTTCGTGCACGTGATGTAATGAGCTTTTCAGTTTTAGATGATTTATAATAATTTTTGCCTTTCGAAATGAATAGGAAATGTTTAATATTTATGTAAAAAAAAATACAAAATGTGTGTGAAGTTACATATTTAGACACTTTTGGATAAGAGACAAATGGTAGATGCCTGAATTTAAAAGATTTCAAGACAGAATCCATCAGAAGAAGATGAGATTGTTGGTTTGAACTTCTCAATGTCCCAATAAAAGCCTCATCCTGTCATTCATTTCTCTCATTCTCTCATTGAATCAGCACACAGTCAATCTACATTAGTTGCATATTCTTCCTATAGGTCTCCATGACTTTATATTAATATAAATGTTTCTGTGTTTCAGTCACTTCTCTTCTCTTCATCTCCTCCACATGCAGAGGTTGAATCCCATTTTTGAGAATAGAGAGAAACAGAAAGCACAAATTCAGCTGCTTCAACAGTGGTGCTCCCTGTTGGCCAACAAGGAGAGTAAAGCTTTAAAAAGGACAATAATGTAGAAGTAATTACACATTACAATACAATAAAGTATATACATATTTGTTATTATAATCTTTTCTTTCCTCTTGTAGTCCCTCCTCTTTCCCTTTTCTCTCTATTTCTGTCTTTTCTTGTACTCTCCCTCTGCAGCTCTGACTCTCTTTTATCAGAAATAACCCCATTTTCTACAAAAACACAAAGAAATTATGGGAGATAATATTTTAAATAAAGCTTAGTGACCTTTCACCCAGTCACTGCATGATGGGAAAGGCTCCTTCTTCCCTAACCCTAAAAAAGGATTAAGCTTCTATAATAAACTAATAATTACATGTAAGGTTGATTTTAAGTTTAAAATGAAGCAAATGCTCTCACAGCTGTGCATATGAGGAAGGAAAGATGACCAGATGAGGTGCAACAGAGGACTGTGCAGAGACTGTGTTAATCGTTGTTGTCCAGCAGAGGGCGACATTGCCTCAAGTACAGGAAAGGAGAGCTGAGAGCTGGAGATAAAAGTAAACTGGACAACTGAAAGAAAAAACATCTTCAAATCACCAAATATATACATACTGTACAAATACTAACATGTGTGTCATCATACTTTAATATCAGACTTGTGCAGAAATCTGTAGGTCTATGCAAACAGTGATGTAACGATCAGGTAAATATTGATCATTGCATAATCCTTGCATTGCATTACATTGCTGTGGCTCAGGAAGTAGAGCAGGTCGTCCACTAATCGGGTGATCGTTGGTCAGAGGTGGCAAAAGTACTCACATTCTGTACTTTAAGTAGAAGTACAGATACTTGTGTAGAAAGTAAAAGACTAGAAGTACTGATTAAACTCCTTTACTCAAGTAAAAGTAAAATAATGAAGGCTCTGAAATGTACTTAAGTACAAAAGTAAAACGTAAAAATGAATTTTTACTGTCAGTGATACACAATACCTCTCCTGATAACTCGAAAAAATAAAATAGGGTAGTTTTCCTCTCTTTTAAATCAGTGGGCGTCTTTGTTTGGGGCCCCAGATCCTATGATCGCCACTGCCAAGCATAACGTGTTGATGTTTTTTACTTGTTAATCTGTTAATTTGACCTCTGTAAACTCTTTGCACAGCATGTGTCGGTCATATTACTGCACTGTCTGCACACATTGTTGGACTTTCGTTCCTGTAGCAGGTTTCGATGTGGGTGTTATGCCCCAGTCTAGGGGTGACTAGGGCATAACATGAATAAGCCCCATCTTCCCCAAATCCCAAGTAGCCACGAGCAAAATTAAGTTGTGTATAAGGAACATTTATTTATACAAATAAGTGAATGAAAAATTAAAATAAAATATATGACTGAGTTATTAATCTCAGGACCAAGGCCAAAATAACAAATAAAACAATCCTATCTAGAAAGTAAGAAAAAGGCCCTGAGAAAAACAAATGACAAAACGTACCTCCCTACCTATTTAAACAAGAAAAAGCAAGGTTAACAAAACTGGCAGTCCACCCTTACTTCTCAAAATCAACTATCAACTATATCTAATATCAAAAACAAGACAGAACAGAAGTGTGGCCGGTTGGGAGAGGAGGAGGACGGGGGGACACGGAGCGGCGCACACACCAAAAAAAAAAGATTGGTTTTCTATCGCTTAATTGCACGTCATGTCTTTTTTATAATGTCACAGATGTTGGAAGTAACGAGCCTGTTTTGACAATGTAAGGAGTCGGAAGTCCAGATATTTGTGTTCAAATGTAGGCAGTAAAAGTAAAAAGTCATCAGAAATACAAATACTTAAGTAAAGTACAAATACCTAAAAAATCTACTTAAGTACAGTAGATTTACAAATACTTCATTACTTCCCACCTCCGTCGATGGTTTGATTCCCGGCTCCCTCAGTCCACATGTTCCTCTGGCAAGATACGGAACCCCTAATTGCTCCCGAAGGCTTTGCCATTGATGTATGAATGTATGTGTGAACCATAGACTGTATATAAAATGGACGAAACATCCGTGACGTCACCCATTGGTTTGTGGACTGCTGCTCGGAGGCCAATAGTTTCGGATCTGAGCAGCGCCATCTTGAAAATTTCAGGTGCATGCTGGGAAAAATAAAAACAGGGATTCTAATTATATGGGCATCAGGAGGAGCATGAGGCGCCCTCCTGAACCTGTGAACCAATCAACCTGTCAATCACGACGTAGCCACGCCCTAATGCATACCCTGCTTTATCGTCACATATAAAATCAGGGAGGCCAAAATGTCCCAAATGAACATCATACTGCATTGAAGAAGGCTTTAAACTAGCGATTGAGACCATAAACACATTTTGAAAACGTTTACTGAGGTTAGAAATCAAGTGAGAAGTTGGTGAATTCTCCATTGACTTGTATAGAGACGGAAGTCCTTTTGACACCAAAACGGTCGCCCCCTGGTGGCCTTTTGATAGAATGCAGTTTTAAGTTACTTCCGCGTTGGCATCATTTCAGACGACTGGAACTCCCCGCCTGGTGTGAACAGGTGAATGTGGCTGGTAGTGTAATAGTGCTTTAAGTGGTTTGAAGACTATAAAGACGCTATATAAAAGCTGCTTATTTACCATTTACCTTTCATATAGACCAATTTAAAACCCCTATTATTTGTTATGTTGTAAAATTGACTGAGCCTCCATGTGTGAGTAATTTTTACCACAGGTGCAATATATACTTATACAGAAAATGCTCACACTGGATCAATGGAAAGAAAACAGGCAGTGTGTTAAAGGTTCGGTTATATATTGACTGTGATGTTCTCTGTGTTGCAGCCTGTGAGCTTTATTGATCCGTCACATAGATGAAGGCAGATAGCAGCATTACATCATCGAGCTGTTGAGTTTTTAAAGGATTATGTTGCATCAGGAGAAAGGAAAGTGTTTTTGACTGATATGTCCATTAATGGGACTAATAAAGAAGTTAATGCTCTTCAACAACTGGAGGTCTGACATAGTTTGCTTGATGACACTTTAACCAGGAGGACAATGAGGAAAGGGAGAGTTTAGTGTTTACTGTTCTTCTGTTTCATAACCTCTTAAATTTCTGTCGGTCAGTCTGTTTAAAGTCAAGCAACTAACCAGAGCATGAAACCTAAACTGTTCTTTAAGGGTTTGTTAATTCAAACATAGTCTTGTTTTGAATAAATGAATGAATGAATGAATGAATGAATAAATGAATGAATGAATGGGAAATTCACTATTACAGCAGCTCAAAGTTACAAGAAAGAACGAATGAATGAGTGAAAACTAAAAACTATAGAAAACAAATATATATTTATGCACTATATATACACCAGGTAAGAGTACCTATAACATATACTGTGTACAGTTATCATATATACTACCTATTATTATATAGAGAGAATACAATACATTTTTGTGGTTTAGTCAAATTTAACCTTCATGTCGTCCTCCCGGTTCAAATTGACCCCGTCTGTTTTGACTGTTCCTTCTTTCCTTCCTTCCTTCCGTCTGTCCTTCCTCCCTCCCTCCTTCTCTCTTTCTTTCCTTCCTCTCTCTTTCCTCCCATCCTTCTTTCCTTCGTCCATCCCCCTTTCTTCCTTCCTCCCTCCATCCTTCTTTCCTTCCCTCCTTCCTTCCTCCCTCCCTTCGTTCTTTCCTCTGTCCTTCTTTCCTTCCTTCCTCCCTTTCTCTTTTCCTTTCTTCCTCCCTTCCTTCTTTCCTCCTTCCCTGCTACCTTCCTCCCTTCCATTCCTTTCCTCCCTTCCTTTCTTCCCTTCTTCCTGCCCTTCTTCCTTCCCTCCTTTCCTTCCTTATTCCGTCCTCCCTTCCTTCCTTCCTCCCTCCCTCCTTTCCTCCCTCCTTCCTTATTTCCTCCATCCTTCCTTCCTTCCTTCCTTTCCTCCCTTCCTTCCTTCCCTTCTTCCTTCCCTCATTGTTTCCTCCCTCCTTTCCTTCCTTCTTCCTTCCTTGACTCGAGGACAACAGGAGGGTTGAATTTAAAGGGTTAAAATGATAAAATAAACGTATGAATAACTTGCACACATTATTTTTTTGTGGACCCAGCATCAAATTTCTGCTTTTAATCCATTTAGAGAGAATATATTAGAGGATTATGGCAAAAATGTCTAAGTGGTGTAACCATAAAAACTTTGTACCAAATAATTCAACTTGCTTAAAAACAGTAAATTGTCAATAAAACACCATATCAACTAGTTTGGCATGATCTTACATTATAACTTTTATATTAAATAAAGGTAATGGAATACAATTGTTCTAAATATTACATTTACTCTGGTAACCATGGAGATCAGGAACCTGCTGCTTTACTTCTTTCTTTCTCTCTTTCTCTCTTTTCTTATTCCTTTATCGTTTTCCTTTCTCCTTTCCTCCTTTTTTATTTTTTCTCCTCTTCCTCCTTTTTCTTTCTACCTACTTCTTGTTCTTTCTTTCTCTTTTGTCCTACTTTATCTTTCTGTTTTTTTCCTTCTGTCTTTCTTTCTACTCTTCCTCCTTTCTTTGTCTTTCTTTATCCTCCTACTTCTTGTTCTTCCTTTCTTTCTTTCTATTCTCCCTCCTTTATCTTTCTTCCCTTCTCCTCTTTGTTTCTTTCCTTCTTTCTTTCCTTCTCATCTTCCTCCTTTCTTTGTCTTCTCCCTCTTCTTTCATTCTTTCTTTCTTTCTTTCTTTCTTTCTTTCTTTCTTTCTTTCTTTCTTTCTTTCTTTCTTTCTTTCTTTCTTTCCTTCTTTCTTTCTTTCGCTCTAGGAGGATAAAAAATGTTCTTTTGTGGTTACGCCATTTGACATTTTCAGGAGCATTCAGTCTTACTTTTGGTAAAAAATGGTGCAAATGTCATTTCAACTCATCAACTAGTTTGGCATGATCTTACATTATAACTTTTTATATTAAATGAAGGTAATGGAATACAATTGTTATCAATATTACATTTACTCTGGGGAAATGTCTAAGTGGTGTAACCATGAGTCAGTCAGATCGACTATTGATGCTTTCTAAACAGATCTATGGTTCAAAGATTTGATATACACTCTTTGTAATCTTATCAACATTGACCCAGAACATAGTGTGAGGGTTTAGGATATATGAACAGTATGTGATGGGTTGAGTATTTGCAGAAACAACATTTTTTATCTTATCTCAGTCGTACAGTTTAGTTTTCTTATTTGCATTGAATTGTTTCCTCGAGACGAGTAAATAAATAAATGACCTCACACAGATATGCTGCTGCTGCTGCTGTGTGTTATCTCAGGGTTCACTGTGTCAGAGGTGAAGACTGCTGGACTTGTTGTTGTTGACAGGTCAGTCTGCTGGTTACATATACGAAGAGTTCCCAAACTTTCTCAGGTCAAAGAACCCAGAAAGAGACGAGTATTAACGTATGGTCACATGTTTGATACAATTTAGTGTCGAAATATCACACATTAAACATTTCTAATTGTAAATGTTTTGTACATTGACCCTCCTGTTGTCCTCGAGTCAAGGAAGGAAGTAAGGAAAGGAAGGAGGAAGGAAGGAGGGAAGGGAGGAAGGGAGGAAGGAAGGCAAGGAAAGAAGGAAGGGAGGAAGGAAAGGATGGAGGAAAGAAGGAAGGAAGGAAGGTAGGAGGGAGGGAGGGAGAAAGGAAAAGCGGAAAGAAAGGACGGAGGAAAGAAGGAAGGAAGGAAGGTAGGAGGGAGGGAGGGAGGGAGGGAGGGAGGGAGGGAGGGAGGGAGGGAGGGAGGGAGAAAGGAAAAGCAGAATGGAGGAAGGAAGGAGGGAAAGAAGGACAGAGGAAAGAAGGAAGGGAGGAAGGTAGGGGGGAGGAAAGAAAGAGAGAAGGAGGGAGGGACGAAAGAAGGAAGGGAGGGAGGAAGGGAGGAAGGTAGGGGGGAGGAAAGAAAGAGAGAAGGAGCGAGGGAGGACAGACAGATGGAAGGAAGGGAGGAAAGAGAAAGGAGGGAAAGAAAGAGAGAAGGAGGGAGGAAGGAAAGAAGGAAGGAAGGAAGGAAAGAAGGTTAAACTATTCTCGTGCAAAATGAAAACAGAAAATAACATTATGAAACAGTTGACTTACCAGACAACCAGAACTTCAATCATCGAGATCACTGGTGGAATAAATCAAAGAAAAAACGATCGATCTATACATCAGACAGCAGGAAGAGAAACAAAGTCAAAACACATTTTTTACCTTGACATTGAAAATTATTTGTTAGAGTAATAACAGTCCAACAGAGGATAAAGTTCAATAATAGACAGTAAATGTGTGAGTCCTGTAATTCCTGCACAGTTAAATTAAACCTGCAGTTTTATATGATAGAAAAAGCCTCTGTGTCAGTGTCACATGTTGGCCTGCAGGGGGCAGTGTTGCAACCGGCTCGCTGCTTTGTCTCTCTCTCTCTCTCTCTCTCTCTCTCTCTCTCTCTCTCTCTCTCTCTCTCTCTCTCTCTCTCTCTCTCTCTCTCTCTCTCTCTCTTTCTCTCTACATGTCTCTTCTTGTTTTTTCAGGAAGAAAACACCTGAGACTTATTAGTAATCACCTGGTGAGAGGATTTAAGGTGGACAGGGAGGAATCTTCAGTCTCTCTATTTAACCACGGCCCCAGAACACAGATCAGAGGAACTTTTCTTGTTTCCCCCCAAAATCTTTTTCAGTGCTGAGATTTTTAGGTTGGGATGGAGATTGCTGGTAGTCTAGTTTCACTAGGATTAGATTATTTTTCCCTTATTAATAGTTTAGGGGGGATAGTTTTTCGGTACTTCACAAATCTTGTCCTCCTGGTTGATGGCTCCTGCATCTCGCTGTCCTCTGAGGTTCGCAATCCGGGTGTTAATTTGGACTCCTCACTCTCATATGACACACATTAAATCTGTCACCAAATCCACCTTCTTCCACCTAAGGAACATTTCCAGACTCCGTCCTTCACTCTCTGACTCAGTTGCTGAGACTCTCATACATGCATTCATCACCTCACGTCTGGACTATTGTAATGCCGTCTTGTATGGGGTCTCCAATAAAACGCTGGACAAGGCTCCAACATGTCCAACATTCAGCTGCCAGGGTTCTCACTCGAACCAAACCCTGGTAGCAAATCACCCCCACACTCAAACAGTTGCACTGGCTTCCTGTTACCCTTGCACCCCAGTACTTAACGGACCTCCATCATGTTCACCACCTTTCACGGGACCTGCGCTCTGCTGACTTGGGCCGTAACAGTCAGACTCAGCTGTATGCCTCTGTAAATAAAATACAATAGTGACAATAAACAGAGAATAGAAAATATCAACTATTTTTTTCTTTAGACTGAGTATAGAAGAAGCTTTATCTGCTCTAATCGTATGGCATTACAGATTAATATAATGTAAATCATATTGGATTTAAAAAAGTTTTTTCACAAACAGCTTCACATTTGTCACGTAAGTTTCACTTTAAAGTTTGCACAACCTGAATTATTTGGTCATTGAAATTTAGAATGAAGCAAAGCATAAATATATAAATATACCAAGAAGTTTTAACTTCTTGAGGATTTTAATGTTAATGTGAATCATAATAATAACAATCACTGAGATCAGTTCCATAAATGAACCTTATTATTGTAACATTTCCTGGATTGTTTTGTTGTGTTTGTGTCTCATCTTCTCTGAGCCGGTTATCTTCAGCAGCACCTGATTGATCCGATATCGGCTCTGATCTCAGGACTCAGGAATGTCTCTGCAGACGGAGCAGAATGTGGAGTTATCACCAACATGTTTACTCTGTGTCTGCAACATGCTGCTGTCGTTGTTTGTTGATGGTGACGACTGCTGCATATTTCTTTATTGTTGTCATTCCTGGCCGTGTTGTCCTAATGACGTTTTCTTGTTTGTTTGTTTGTTTGTATGTTTGTTTGTTTTGGGACAGACTAATCTTACATGCTGACCCCTGCTTTGCCAAGTTAAAGACTGCAAATGTTTATGGCTTCATTATTGTGACTCCATGCAAATGAAACAGGAGCTTGTGTTATCATTTGTCTTTTGAAGCCATTTTTTCATGTAGGATGATGCAGCAGATATGAGAGTGATCAAAAACCTCAGACAGGAGAAATAGGAAAATATTTGTACTGCATCTTTAATGCAGTAAATGCATCTCAAAGTGCTTTAACCTTCGTGTCGTCCTTCTGGGTCCAATTGACCCTGTTTGTTTTGACTGTTTCTTCTTTCCTCCCTTCCTTCTTTCCTTCCTCCATCTTTCCTTCCCTCCCTCCTTCCTTCCTTCCTTCCTTACTTTCCTTCCTTCCTTCCTTCCTTCCTCCCCTTCCCCCCTTCCTTCTATCCTTCTTTAATCCCTCCCTCCTTCTTTCCTTCCCTCCTTCCTTTCCTCCCTCCCTCTTTCTTTCCTCCCCCTACTTTCCTCCCTCCCTCCTACCTTCCTTCATTCCTTCTTTCCTTTCCCCCCTTCCTTCCTCCCTCCTTTCCTTCCTTCCTTGACTCGAGGACAACAGGAGGGTTAATAGCTGAGCTGCAGAGTTTTGAATGAGCTTGGAGCCTCTCAGTAGAAAGTTCATTACAGTAGTTGAGTTGTCTTAGGATAAAAGCATGAATCAGCCTTTCTGCATCTTTTTTGATTCATGAATGGTTGCACTTTAGCAGTTTTAAGGTGAAATAATGATGTTTTCGTCACCTTGTAAATGTGAGACTTGAAGAATCTAGGATAACTGATTCAGTACGGCAAAAAGTACTGCACACTCAGCTCAATTTTTAGTTTTGTAGTCACCAACGTTTCATCACTCTGATGAAGACTGTTTTAAAAAATGGACCCGAGTTCCTATTTATCCTTTCTGTATTCTGCTATTAGCTCCATCACCTTCTTCCATCTCCTCTTTCACACTAATCAATAACCTGTAATACATTATACAAGATCCCATAACATGCTGAGTATCATATGAAATATCCTGTTTTTAAATAATAATGAGACTAGACTTTGCCCCACAACCTTCTTTAGTTTTTTTATGATCTCCCTCCTTCTCTCTTTCTTTCCTTCCTCTCTCTTTCTTCCCTTCCTTTTTTTCCTTCCTCCATATTTCCTTCCCTCCCTCCCTCCCTCCCTCCCTCCTTCCTTCCTTCCTTTCTTTCCTTTCTCTCTCTTTCCTCCCTTCCTTCCCTCCTTCCTTTCCTTCGTCCCTCCTTCTCTCTTTCTTTCCTTCCTCTCTCTTTCCTCTGTTCCTTCTTTCCTTCCTCCACCCCCCTTTCTTCCTTCCTTTCTTCCCTCCTTCCTTTCCTTCCTTTCCTTCCTCCCTCCTTCTCTCTTTCTTTCCTCCCCCTACTTTCCTCCCTCCCTCCTACCTTCCTTCCTTCCTTCCTTCTTTCCTTTCCTCCCTTCCTTCCTCCCTCCTTTCCTTCCTTCCTTCCTTACTTCCCTCCTTCCTTTGCCTCACAACCTTCTTTAGTTTTTTTATGATCTTTACAATAGAAGTCAGTCGATAATAAAGCTGCCCCTCCCCTCTGCAGCATGTCAGCTAATGGAAACCTTCTGTCCATCAGAGCAGAAATGATCTTCAGTGTTTCCCTTTTCCTCTCCAGCTGCAGCCTCCTACAGTCTGCATGGCAACCGAGGACGAAAGCTCAGGCTGATCCTTTCAGTCCTCACACGTCTAACACGGTTATGAAACTTTCACACAACTCCCCCTATTTTTTTTTTTTGTTCTTTTTGTTTCTTAAAAGTTGTGCAATGTGAGATTTTACTGGAGAAATGAAGCAAGAGTGACACATTGTTGGAACAAAATGTTTAATGTAGATATTATTCTTATTATTCAGCCTCTGAGGAACAGTCAGTTCTAGTTCACTTATTAACCATCCTGTTGGAAGGGAGGAAGGAAGGGAGGAAGGAGGGAAGGAAGGAAGGAAAGGAGGGAGGAAGGAAGGGAGGAAGAAGGAAGGAACGGAGGCAAGGAAGGAAGGGAGGAAGGAAGAAGGAAGGAGGGAGGGAGGGAGAAAGGAAAAGAGGAAAGAAGGAAGGAAGGAAGGTAGGAGGGAGGGGGGGAGGGAGGGAGAAAGGAAAGGAAGGAGGGACGGAGGAAAGAAGGAAGGAAGGAAGGTAGGAGGGAGGGAGGGAGAAAGGAAAAGAGGAAGGGAGGAAGGGAGGAAGGAAGGAAAGAATGACAGAGGAAAGAAGGAAAGAAGGAAAGGAGGAAGGGAAAGGAAGGAAAGAAGGGCAGAGGAAAGAAGGAAAGAAGGAAGGTAAGAAGGAGGGAGGAAGGAAGGAAAGAAGGACAGAGGAAAGAAGGAAAGAAGGAAAGAAGGAAGGGAGGAAGGAAAGGAAGGAAGGGAGGAAGAAGGAAGGAAAGGAGGAAGGGAGGAAGGAAGAAGGAAGGAAAGGAGGGATGAAGGAAGGGGAAAAGGAAGGAAAGAGGGAATGAAGGAAAGGAGGGAGGAAAGGAAAGAAGGAAGGAAGAAAGGGAGGAAAGAAGGAAGGAAGGAAGGAAGGAAGGAGGGAAGGAGGGACGGAAAGGAGGAAGGAAAGAAGGAAGGAAGGTAGGAGGGAGGGAGGGAGGGAGGGAGGGAGAAAGGAAAAGAGGAAGGGAGGAAGGAAGGAAGGAAGGAGGGAAGGAAAGGAAGGAAGGAAGGAAGTACAGAAGGAATGAAGAAAGGGAGGAAAAAAAAGAAGGAAGAAAGGGAGGAAAGAAGGAAGGAAGGAAGGAAGGAAGGAAAGGAAGGAAGGATTCATCTTAATAATAAAAATGTCTCAATATTTTTAAATGCATAAATTAAAGTGTGAACTTTGCTATTTCAGACACAGGAAAAAAAAATTCCATTGAAATGTGTCTCCTCCTCCCTGCTGATGAGGTTCAGTTTGTTTGTGTAAGGGTTTAATATTTAGCTCTCTCTCACACACACACACACACACACATACACACACACACACACACACACACACATTTTTTTCTTTACCGGATGACTACCCTCGCTTTCGGATCTGTAAACACACACACAGGTTAAACTGAGCAGCTGATTGTAGCTGTCACACATTTAACAGCAGAGAGGAGCAGCTACTGACTGACTGGATACTGAGCTCTTCTGTCTCTATAGTTCTGTCTTATTTTTCTTTTACGAGCAGTTAAAAGATCTTTTTGTCGTTTTGGATTTTTTTGAGAGTTTTATATAAAAGCACAGAAGAAAGATGGGACCTCGCACAGCAGGTAGGAACTTTGGGAATGAGACACAAACAGAGCTTAAAGCATCAGAGCCTCTGAACATTTTAAGGAATTACTCTAAAATAACTTTTTAAAGATCATTTTTTGCTCCATTGCTTGAACTTTCTTCTCACTAGTTGCAGGATTTAGTCTGATTCTTTAATGAGAAGCAGTCCTGGAGGCTCGTCTACTGTGTCTCTGTTATTGTGGTTAATAAATGTTCCACTTTATTAGTTGCTTAGTTAGTTTATTTTCATTAACAGAAGCTCCTGCAGTGTCTCGTCTCAGCATGTGTGAACAGACGAAACCGCTGATGCTGCAAAGTTTTAAACTGATCAGTTAATAAGGAACGACTCGTTTGGTTAATTTTTATTGAAAGGAATCAATTAGCTTCAACATTATCACCAGTTGAGTGACTTTACAGTTTTGTTGTGAACAAAAATGGAAAAACACTGTTTCTACTGCACCACAACTGCACTGTCATTTCTATTTTTTATTTCATTTAACTGTATTCTGCTATGTATCTATAGCAACCATAACACAACCTGTATCTATAGCAACCATTTCATTTAACTCTTTTAAATACTTTTTAAATGTGTATTTGTATATCTTGTGTTTCTTTTACAGTTTGTTTAAATGCCTTTTATATTTATATACACTACCGGTCAAAAGTTTTAGAACTCCCTGATTTTTCCAGTTTTTTATTGAAATTCAAGCAGTTCAAGTCATATGAATAGCTTGAAATGGTACAAAGTCAAGTGGTGAACTGCCAGAGGTATAAAAAAAAATAAAAAAAAGCCAAGGTTACCCAAAACTGTAAATTATACAAAAACTAAATGTAGGTCTTTCCTACAGAGAAATTGACAGTGAGTACAGTTTCACTCAGAAACTGGGGGAAGCTCTGACAGGAAGAGGTCTGGCAGACCCAAAGTCACAACAGAGTCAGCAGACAAGTTTCTGAGAGTCAACAGCTTGCGTGATAGACGGCTCACACGACAACAGCTTCAAGCTTCATAGTGGTCGTAGTAAGCAAGTCTCAGTTTCTACTGTGAAGAGAAGACTTCCAGTTGCAGGTTTGACAGGTTGCAGCTAGAAAGCCATTGCTAAGAGTCAGAATAAGAAGAAGAGGCTTGCCTGGGCCATGAAACACCACCAATGGACTACTGAAGACTGGAAGATGCTGTTATGGACTGATGAATCAACATGTAAAATATTCTGTTCATCATGCAGGAGTTTGGTACGCCGTTGAGTAGAAAGGATGGTTCCTCAGTGTGTGACATTAACTGTTAAACATGGAGTAGAAAGGATGGTTCCTCAGTGTGTGACATTAACTGTTAAACATGGAGGAGAAAGGATGGTTCCTCAGTGTGGGACATTAACTGTTAAACATGGAGCAGAAAGGATGGTTCCTCAGTGTGAGACATTAACTGTTAAACATGGAGGAGAAAGGATGGTTCCTCAGTGTGTGACATTAACTGTCTAACATGGAGGAGAAAGGATGGTTCCTCAGTGTGTGACATTAACTGTTAAACATGGAGTAGAAAGGATGATTCCTCAGTGTGAGACATTAACTGTTAAACATGGAGGAGAAAGGATGGTTCCTCAGTGTGTGACATTAACTGTTAAACATGGAGGAGGAAGGATGGTTCCTCAGTGTGTGACATTAACTGTTAAACATGGAGTAGGAAGGATGGTTCCTCAGTGTGTGACATCAACTGTTAAACATGGAGTAGAAAGGATGGTTCCTCAGTGTGTGACATTAACTGTTAAACATGGAGTAGAAAGGATGGTTCCTCAGTGTGTGACATTAACTGTTAAACATGGAGTAGAAAGGATGGTTCCTCAGTGTGTGACATTAACTGTCTAACATGGAGTAGAAAGGATGGTTCGTCAGTGTGTGACATTAACTGTCTAACATGGAGGAGGAAGCATGATGGTCTGGGGCTGTTTTTCTGGATCCAGGGTCGGCTACCACAGCATTCTGCAGCGATGCCATGCAGAACCCTCTGGTATGCATGTAGTTGGTCAGGGGTTCATCCTACAGCAAGATAATGACCCAAAACACAAGTCCAAGCTATGACACAATTACCTTAGGAAAAAAGCCTAAACCCCAATTGGGGTGTTCTAAAACTTTTGACCGGTAGTGTATGTAAAGCACTTTGAATCCCCTCATCGTTGAAAGCTGCTACACAACTAAAAACATCATTAAAATCACTTTTTAAAAATCTATAATCTATAATTATGTTGTTGTAGCTGACTCTGTGTTTTGTGATCATGCTTCCTGTGTTTTATTGTTTTATAGTGTTGTTGTTGTTTTGCACTTTACAGCAGTGCAGAGTCAGTGATGGAGCATGTCACAGGAGATACAGATACAGATGACAGCAGATTTCACTGTGGTTTATTCTATTTAATGGCAATGATGAAATTAATTAAATCTGAATAATAGGGCATATTTATTCACATTCATTTCAGCATTTCTGTTGCTCTTTCATTTCAAACGACAAGAGCAAGTTAAACTTTTTGGAACAATAGTATGAATGGTTTTAATTAAAAATCATGTCGTTATGAGAAACAATAAGAGCTCAAATTGAATCTAGAATAAATCAGTAATTTAATTAGACTTTTTATCCGACTCTCGTGTTCAGCGTAGTGAGAGTTTCGATGTGTCAGTTTGGGCGCGACATCATTTCTATTTACCTCCTTATACATACTGCACACACACTGGTTACAAATTAATTTGGATAATATTATGTATCCGAGGCGCCGTAACCATGGCGACAAGAGGAAACGTTGGCTAAATCATTAATCCAGAACGGGAAGTGTTGTGGTGATGATGAGACAAAAGTCCGTGATGAGATGTATTGTTTTATTATCATTTTATTATCTCCGGGTGTGAGGTCACTGGGTCATCCGGTGTTTAAATGACCCAATTAAACTCAGTGTGCTCAGAGTCAACAACAAGTACTATGACCAGTGAACGATCGCCTATAAACAACACAACATGCAGGGGTTTTAAAGTGAGACTTCTTTTAACATCTGGCCGAAAGACAACAGATGAAAATGTGACTTTTAGGCTAAAGGTTAAGACTAAAAGTTCCTCTTTATGTTAATTAATGAGCTCTGTTACATACATTAATGAATGAAGCACCTCACAGACTTAAAGAGGTGAAACGGTCAAAAGTGTGAGACTGTGATGAAGGTTCATGTTAGAAGTCTATGTCGACTCATTTAAAATATCTACCCCTGAGGCAAAGTTATGGAGTTACTCAGGGTGAAACTAGATGAAGATAGACACAGAGGGTTTGTGTGTTTATTAACCTTTATTTTATTTGAGCTTGAAAGACCATTGAGGAGAAATCCTCATTTACAAAGGTGTTCGAGAAACAACAACAACACACAAAATAATATTAGTTTGGTAAATAATGATTTTTGCTAAAAGGCCGCCAAATATTGATCTGTTGTCTTTTTGGGAGGGGAGGAGCTCGCTTTGGTGAGCGAGTTCAGATACTTAGGAGTCATCCTGGACTCGACACTCTCATTCAGGAAACACATCAAAAAAGTGTCTAACTCTGTCAAATACAACCTGGCAAATTTCAGACAGATAAGGAATTCATTAACCAGCAGTGCAGCTTTGATGTTTTTACACTGTATGATCCTCTCACATATAGACTACTGCTTAACGAGCTGGTCACTGGCATGTACGACAGCACTCAAACCGATAGAATCTCTCTATAAAAAAGCCCTAAATTCCTGCAGTCTATCTGTCTGTCCGAGCTCCTGAACCTGTGAACCAATCAACCTGTCAATCACGACGTAGCCACGCCCTAATGCATACCCTGCTTTATCGTCACATATAAAATCAGGGAGGCCAAAATGTCCCAAATGAACATCATACTGCATTGAAGAAGGCTTTAAACTAGCGATTGAGACCATAAACACATTTTGAAAACGTTTACTGAGGTTAGAAATCAAGTGAGAAGTTGGTGAATTCTCCATTGACTTGTATAGAGACGGAAGTCCTTTAGACACCAAAACGGTCGCCCCCTGGTGGCCTTTTGATAGAATGCAGTTTTAAGTTACTTCCACGTTGGCCTCATTTCAGAGGACCGGAACTCCCCGCCTGATTTAAAGCCTATTGTACTCCACTGTATACTGCCCCCTTGTGGTGCAGTTACTGTAAGGCTAAATTTAACAAACTTCAGGTGGCTTATAATGATGCACTGCGAATCCTGTCGAATCTCTCTAGATGGACGAGTGCCAGTCAGTTGTTTGTACACAGCAATGTTCCCACCTTTGGACGCTCTTCTTAGGAATTTTATGTTTACTCTTGTGGTGCGGCTGAAGCACTCTACAAATGAAATGAAATGATTATGGCTTTAGTCATGCCTGTTATGTCTCTAGTTTTTGGAAGCACTGGAGAGGGTGTTTGTATGTCTTTTAGATACGCTTCTTGTTTCTTGTAGTATGTGTGTTTTTATGGACCGATCTGGTTTGAAATAAATAAAGATTGTTATGCATGTGCCATTAGCAAAAAATAATATTGCAGGTTTCAGTGTAGAGTATTCTTAGTGAACAGCATCTATTTAGTTTTGTCTGTGTTTAAACACTAATTAAGTTCTGTACAATTGAAGTTGGAGTGAATCAAATTAGGGTTTGCAGACAACTTTACAAAACTAGATTATAAAAACCATAAAAACAACACAAATATAAGTATAGATCATAATCAGATACAGTAGCAAACCAATAAAACACAATAAAAGAAAAGGTTTAATTTTTAACTAATGGATAATCCAGAGCACTTCTTAAAGGAGAGAGGCCTTAAAGAACAGAGGCTGAACTGAGCGGCTGCATAAAGGATCAGTGGAAGATAAATAAGGAGTTTTTAACTGGAAATCATGCAAAGATATTCCAGTAGAGACACAGAATATTAATATAGAGCTGGAGATGAGCAGAATATGTGTCCTTTAAGCTCCCCAGTAGGGCATTTAGACTGATCAAAAGGGCAGTCGGGGACATTTGAGCGTCTCATTTGCTCGCTTGATGTGATGTTAGAGCTAAAAAGAATGAAAATGGCAGGTCAGCCTCCTCCCGGCATGAATGTGACCTATGTTTGACTTTCTTATCTGTGCTATTTAAGGAAGCATCAGCAGTTATCAAGGCATGTTTGAACAGAAACAGAGCTGCTGAAAATTGAATTAAGGAAGTTAAACATAAAACTGGGTCAGTTTTCTCGCCACCCGATGGCTTCAGAAAGCGTCATGAATTAATGTCTTTTTCTCTCTCTCTCTCTCTCTCTCTCTCTCTCTCTCTCTCTCTCTCTCTCTCTCTCTCTCTCTCTCTCTCTCTCTCTCTCCATCAGTCGCTCCCTCTAAAGAGATAAAGGCAGAGGCAGCAGGAGCAGGTGGAGGCCGATGTGGAGGTCAGGGAGGAGGCCGGCTGAGGAGCAGCAGTGATGGAAGCAGATACAGCAGGAGAGGAGTTGGCCTTTCTGCTAACTCCTCCTCCTCCCCAGTGCTGTACAACCCCAAATCAGGTGAAGAAAAACCCCAACCTGTGCAGACTGTAGGAGCTAATGTTGCATCCGCTGCATCAACCCAAGACTGTTATGTACAATTAATTTGGGATATGTGCTTGATTTTCAAGAACTTGCATATTAAGGAGCACCAAGTCGGCACCTTCGGAAGTCTTTTTTGAGGTCCTGCATAAAGCTCATAACACCTTTTAAACTTTTGTATGCATGATAATAATATATAATGCTTGAGATGAAATAAAATAAAATGAAAATGAAAATTGACAGATTTACAGATAAATGACTTCTATACCTGCTGTGTCTAATTTGATACACACATTTTCATTTTCAACAGGAATTTACCATAAAATAAGCTACTAAATATTTAGTAATTCAACATTGCACTGGTTTATCTTTGTACTACATGTATCTGATTGTTTATACATCAGGTTTTCAGGAATGAAATATGATCACACTGATGATTTAAAGGTCTCTAAAACTCATGTATCCAATATGATACACGTGGTGATTCAGGGTTAATATCCATTTTGACATTTATACTTTTGTTTCATGTTCAGTCCTAAAGAGACCAGTGAGCACAGAGGAGCTGCAAACACCAGGAGGACCTTACATGAAGAAAACATTCACAGTAGGTCCACAATTTAACCTCTTCTAACCATAAACAGACATTTTTTTAAATGGCTGGATTACTTTTCTTGCTGCTCTCTACCTTTTTTTCTTGGACTTACAGTACTTCTATGTTAGTATTTTTCTTGCTACACATCAATGAGAGAACCTCTCTGTGTTTCGTCAGATTGTGGGCGATGCGGTCGGCTGGGGCTTTGTGGTCAGAGGAAACAGGCCGTGTCACATTCAGGCTGTGGAGCCCTGCGGCCCAGCTGCTGCTGCAGGGATGAAGGTACGGCAGGCAACTGAGCAAATGTAGAAGAAAATTATTCCCTTGATTGTTATGAAACACTCAAAGAATGCCAGAGCTGTACCTATAACTACTTCTACAGCTTGGGTGTGCATCAGACTCTCTTTACTCACTGTTTGTAGTTCAAAATGTTCATGTTAATATAATTTTTTTGTTACTGTGCTTTGCTAAGTTGTCTACTACAGAAAAATTAGCCTCTTGGTTAACTCCAACACATTTATGGCGCTTTTCCACTATACAGTTCTAGCACTACTCGGCTCGACTCAACTCGGTACGGTACCAGGAACCTTTTCCATTACTATAGTACCTACTCAACGTGAGCGGGGTCGTCATAGCGCGGCTCCGCCAAACTGCCGTGACTTTGTTTTATACGCGACACAAAACACATAAACAATGGAAGACATGGAGGCGATGGTGTACTTGCTGCTGTATGAGGCTTTCTGTCTCACACAAAGCAAGAGAAGAGAAACGCATCGCTGTAACGCTGTTGTTGGTATTTAAAAATGGCGGGTTTGATTCTTGTGTGGGACGGCGCATGACTCTTCCAGTGACTCTCTGACCAATCAGTGGCCGGCAGTCTGTTGACGTCACATTTAATATCGGCTCGGCTCGCTTGGAACCTCGGCAGAGCAGATACTAAAAAAGTACCAGGTACCAGGTACTATCCCTGATGGAAAGTTGGGAAGAGTCGAGTTGTCCTAGAACTGTATAGTGGAAAAGCGCCATTACATTGCGGTGTGAACTAAATCCCTGCCAAATCAATCTTAAATTAATACATTTAGAAGGAGAAAGAAATGACCTGTATTTCATAGAAGTTGACAGGATCACCACTGACTTCAACAATTAGCGTTAAATCTAAAACTTCTGCACTGCTACATTTCTTTCTGATAACATTTAGAAAAAAATCCAAAGTTTAGTACACATCTACAGTATCATTACAGAACTTAGACTAAGCACATTTATTTATTTTTTTCTTAACTAACACTATCTTTTCTTAATATCCAGGTTTGTCAGTTTGTGGTTTCGGTCAACGGTCTCAATGTTCTCAATCTGGACTACCGGACCGTCAGCCACCTAATCCTAACGGGACCTCGAACCGTGGTGATGGAGGTGATGGAGGAGAACCCGAACATTAACCATTGAGGAATGAAAGGAAAACGGATTCTATGTCCAGGGTTTTTATGACAGTAACAGTTACTGATATGTGTCTGAGAACATGGGAATCATGTTTTGAAGTTGTTCTTGAACTGACGGAAGGCTGAAGATTTAACTTAAAGACCAAAACTTGTGCTCAATCACAGCCACATCTTCTGAATAATGAGCTTGTAAAGTTTTGATTAATGTCGCTGAAGTTTGCTGTTGAACGTGAATCCAACAGTCTCAGGAATCAGGAATCGACTCTGGGAAGAGAAGAGAGTCTCTGTCAATACTCAGTAGAAAACAAACACAATGTGGCCTTTTGGATAATTGGCTCCCAAACTCATCAATGACATGGTCCATCGATGGCATGTACTCACAGCCATTGAAATAATTGGATGTGGTCTGCAGTTCCAGCTGTGGTCATGGTAACACCTCTGGATAGCACTATGCAGAAACTCTGGCGGCCCAATTCAGAAGTGCCTTAAGATGCAGTTCACCCAATTGGCCACTTGATGGCACTAAAACGTGAATGATTGATCAGAAAAAGCTCAGATTCCTTTGGCAAATTTTATTTTCTATGAATGTGTCAAGTAAAAGTTTAACCCTCCTGTTGTCCTCAGGTCAATTTGGACGTGGGAGGACAGAAGTTGCCTGGTTAATGGGAAGACAACAGGAGGGTTAAAGATGCTATTTAAAACTCATCGCTTCATCTTTGAAAGAGACTTTTCCTCAAAGGATTTTGCTTGCGCTTTTCTTATCGTCAACAAATCTCATCTGCTAACGTACTATGTGTACTCTGTGTGTGTATCCATAGTCTGATATATTTTATTCCTCTGTGGTATAGTACAAAAAATATAAAAAAACACATCAATAAGCCACTGCACTGGGTTCCTTCATTATAAAGAGAGTTGGGTCTGTTTACAGAGCTTTATTAGTCTATTGTGCTACATATCACAACCTGTTGACTTTGCACTAAAATCCTCTGAGAATTCTATAATATAGTACAAAATCAAGAGGCTGTGATATGTGATATGTGGCACAACAAGCTAGGAAAGCTTTGAAAACAGAACTACCTTCCTGCACATGCTCAGTGACGTTATAGTGCCTTACACAGAACTACTCTCCAGAGACTGAAAACCTGATCGCTATTATTAGTCTTTGGAGCGGTGTGGTTCATTGATAGTTTATGGACAACAATGGAGGTCTATGGCACAGAGGTGTAACATATATCAGGTGTTAGATACACATATTACTATTACTTGTTAGTAGATCAGTTCTTTGTTGGTTTGGATCGAAACATGTAATTTGTTGGCAATAGTAAAAATATAGAAGATCGCCTGCTATAAATAATGATCTGCCAGGCACAGATAAGCTTTCATGAACTGGATGACTTACTTATACTCAGTGATGATGGACATGAAATAGATGTACATATATATATATATTTATAAAGTAAAGATGATTTTATGATTAAGGTGTTTTCGAACACACCTGCTTCGTGTTGTCTCAGAAACCGATCCTGGAGGTAATCATCATCATGTTGTTGACGTCACTCCAACAGTCGGTGTGGACTTTTAACCCCATGCGCCACCTCGCTGCCTCCCTCACACACAATAACACACAATAACACATTACCTGCACGCATCACAGAGGCATTCACACACACACACACACACACACACACACACACACACACACACACATGCCCCTCCCTCGACTGTGTTTACTTTTCCATCGCTCCTTCCAACGTCTGATTCCCAGAAAGGAAGGGAAGACTGTGAGGAAGCAAACTTGAGCTGAAGTGCTTTGTTTTCACGTCTCTCTTTCTGTATTCCTTTTACCTTTTATACACTTATTTTATGATGGTTTTGTGTGTGTGTGTGTGTGTGTGTGTGTGTGTGTGTGTGTGTGTGTGTGTGTGTGTGTGTGTGTGTGTGTGTGTGTGTGTGTGTGTGTGTTTGAGAGAGACAGAGAGAAAGAGTTTTTAGGAATTAATTTCTTTTTCTTGTGTGTAGTCGGCTGCAGATTTGATAAAAGCTCTCAGCGGGGAGCGTTTTGCTCTCTGCGGGGGATTCTGCAGACAGAGTGAGTCTCCGGGCTTTTCTTCCATCTTCACTGGTGGTTTTCATAAAGGCAGCGAGTGGAAAATCATGGTCGAATATTCTTTTAAAATACTGGGTACTGATATCATTGCTGCAAGGATTTTCCTTTAAGAAATTAAATTATAAAAGTCTCACTTTCCTTTCCTAGAGAGTAAGCCTTTTAGAGGCTTATAAGCAATAAATCAAGCCCTACTTAAATATGTATTTATATAACTTGTATGTATTATGGTTTTTAATGAGTTGCTTTAAGACACTTTTTTGCCTGTATTTTGTTTTAATTTGAATGTTAAAGTACTTTGGGCTTCATTTCTCATGAAAAATATGAATAAAATATAAATGAAGACCTAACTGGTTGATTGATTGATTGATTGATTGATTGATTGATTGATTGATTGATTGATTGAGTGATTGATTGAGTGATTGATTGAGTGATTGATTGATTACACCTGACATGGGGAATCATCCCAGTGATTCATGATTATTCTCTGTTAAGCTCAGTGTGTGAGAAAAGGTCCAAGTTCACAATGTCAGGTATCACAGCCTCAAGGCCCAAAACGAGCAGGTCCAGACCAGCAGGCCCAAAAAGCTTTTTCCCACCAGGCCACTTATAATGCATATAGTTATTTATTCATATAGTAATATACAGGCACACTGCACTTTATATACATACATGGACCCAGATGTTTTATACCCTTTGTTGTTGTTCATACTCTTTTATCCATTACTATTGCTGAGACCTACTTGCTTCTTTATTTTTATGGTCTTCTAAGTTTTAATTTAGTCTTAATTGCTTTTCTTGCTTCTGCCTCATCGATTTGTTTTTATTACCTTTGTTTTTTAATGTGTGCATGTTTTTTATGGTCCTTTCAAATTTTATCCTGTGAACCACTTTGTGAATTTTATTTCTGTAGAGAGGTGCCAAAGTAAATAAATGTAGTATTATTATTATTATTATTATTACTTGGGTGATGAGATGTAACAGTAAAGAAACTTGAAACTTAACATGCAGTTCACCGATTTACCAGCAGGTGGCATCACTTGTGTGTGCAGTGTTCCTCCTGCTGGCACAAGCCCTGTATATTCATTATACTCCTTCTCAGGATGTCTTTAAAACAGCATCTTTTTCCCCCTTTATTGGACAGTTGGTGGGAGAGAGAGACATGTGTAGGACATGCAACAAAGGTCCCTTGCCAGACTGTAAACAGGGACATTGCAGGTATATGACATGTGTTGTAACCACTTGGCTTTTTAAACAGAAGGGCACTGCTATACTTCTTCAGTTTTCTTTTTACCTCCTTTGGGGTCTGGTCACACTCTTCAGACTCAAGACATTTTTTTTGTGTAAAAGGCAGAATAAAGTCTGCACACTGTAGCTCCCAATGCAGAAGTAGTTTTAATGGGATATCATAGAGTGATGTCTAGTGCACACTGTTCTTCTGCAGGCTAAAACAAAAATGTATAGTCGCCATCTTAAATAGATCAAGACTCAGGTTAGCTGACAGTCACAGATGTACAAGTGTAAAGAAGATATGCAGACTTTATTCTGCATTTTATAGATTTAGTTCTTTGGTCCAGCACCTGGTGTAAAGTTTTTTGTTATTGACGTCTACCGCACATCTTTGTCATTTAAAGCCATACTATTGTTAGGAGATTATTCTGATGACAGTCCTGGTGAAACTCAATACAGTTTCATTGTTTGTTTGTGTGTTTCACTGACAGTCAGTCTCCCTTTTTGCACTAAGGCACTGACCACATTCACACCTGGAAGCCGCCCAGTACCACATACTAACCCTGCTGAGCACTGTGCAGCTCTACTGGAGCAGTTTGGGTTAATGGCTTCACTGAAAGGCACCTTAGTGGTAGTAATAAGGGAGAGGCACACGCTGGATTTTCTCTTTCCCCACACCCAGAGTTATCCTGCTGGTCTGGGTAATTGTACCGGCTTGCTTCTCTAATCTTTAGGCCACCACTGTTGCTTTCAGCCCTTAATCCTCAGTATCTCCTGCTCAGATGTTGCAGGAGCTTTACATTTTACCTCATAAAAAGCTGATGCTTGCAGTAGACATGTTGGATTTATTTAGGATGTAAGAGGGAAAAAAATTTATGATAAAATGAACGATGGCCAGAACTGACATCAATGGATGCAGATACTGGTTCAAAACTATTTGCAAAGCTGTTTCTGACATGATCCTCCCACTTCCCCGTGTCACCTTAATATCATCTTACATTAAGGTTTCCATTTACACTTTGTCATTTGCAAACCAGGTACAAGTTCAATGAGAAAGAGAGCAGTAGAGAGAAGGTTTGTTCTTTTAAAGTAAAGTAAGACAAGGCAGTTTTATTTATATAGCACATTTCATACACATTGGCAACTCAATGTGATTTACATAAAACAAACATTTAACAGTAAGAATTGGAAATAAAAAAACATAAAAACATGCAATTTGAAAAATAAAAATACTTAAAACAATAATAGTAAACACATGAAAACATTAAAACATCACAAAAGTACAAAAAATAAATACTAGAATAGAGCATTAAATATAAGGTTGCAGCATAAATAATGACATAGAAGAGACATACAGTGCAAATGAAAGATTACAATTTAACGTGCTTTGAACAAGCTCAATCATAAGCACTAGGAGAAGAGAAGTGTTTTTAACCTGGATTTTAACCTTCCTGTCGTCCTCCCGGGTCAAATTGACCCTGTCTGTTTCGACTGTTCCATCTTTCTTTACTTCCTTCATTCCTTCCATCTGTCTTCTCTTCCTTCCTTCCGTCTTTCCTTCCTTCCTTCCATCTGTCTTCCCTTCCTTCCTTCCGTCTTTCCTTCCTTCCATCTGTCTTCCCTTCTTTCCTTCCTTCTCTCTTCCTTCCTTCCTTCCTTCCTTCCTTCCTTCCTTCCTTCCTTCCTTCCTTCCTTCCTTCCTTCTTCCTCCCTTCCATCATTCCTTCCATCCTTCCATCTTTCCTTCCTTCCTTGACTCAAGGACAACAGGAGGGTTTAAAAATGTTCACAGTTGGGGCTGATTTCAGTTCTGCTGGTAGTTTTGTAAAAGCTGCTTCATCATGTTTAGTCTGAACTCTGGGCTCCACTATCTGACCTGAGTCAGTAGATCTCAGAGCCTTACTGGGTTTATATTCTACTAAGAAACAACTGTAGGTAGACAAGTTTATGAAGTTTAAACAATACCATTGTATTGTTTAAAGGAAGGTAGGAGGGAGGGAGGGAGGGAGGAAATAATGAAGGAAGGAAGGTAGGAGGGAGGGAGGGAGGGAGGAAAGAAGGAAGGAGTGAGAGAGAAAGGAAAATAGGAAGTGAGGAAGGAAGGAAAGAAGGAAGGGAGGAAGGTAGAGTGAGGAAAGGAAAGAAGGAAGGAAGGACGGAGGAAAGAAGGAAAGAAAGGAAGGTAGGAGAGAGGGAGGAAAGAAGGAAGGAGGGATGGAGGGAGAAAGGAAAAGAGGAAGGGAGGAAGGAAGGAAGGTAGGGGGAGGAAAGAAAGAGAGAAGGACAGAGGGAAGGAAAGAAGGAAGGAAGGGGGATGGAGGAAGGAAAGAAGGGAGGGAGGGAGGAAAGAGAGCGGAAGGAAAGAAAGAGAGAAGGAGGGAGGGAGGAAGGAAAGATGGTAGGAAGGAAGGGAGGAAAGAAGGAACAGTCAAAACAGACGGGGTCAATTTGACCCGGGAGGACGACAGGAAGGTTAACTAATTCTTGCAGCTGTGACAGAAGTTAATTAATATCCTGGATATAATCTACATAATGCATCCATACAACCAGAGAGTAGTCTAACAATGAAAGTGTTGTAGAGGTAATGGGGCTCCAAGCGTTGAGTTGTTCATGTTAGATCTGAGCTTTCAGGCATTTCTGCAGCAGACCGAGGAAGTCAGCTGACTGTGTGGCATTGGGTCGCTGCTTCCGCCATCGCCCGAACCACAAATGACCAGAGTCTGTATTGTGATTTCAAACCCAGGCTGTTATGGTACTACGAGACCCAGTCATTCATTTGCGGATCTTACAAAAACGAGCATAAATCTTCAGGTCAAGTGTTGAACTGTTGAACTTGGCTTTCTCCTTCGACTTTCAGTTTTTTTTGTGAAATACATCCAAAGAAAGAAAGAAAAGAAAATCCCTGTAATTATTGACATTCTCTTCTGTCAACACGGGGAATCCTCTAGGTGATTGATGGATATCGGCGAGTTCATTAAAAAAAAAAAGGTCAAAGTCGAGAGGTCAGGTGTAAAGTTCAAGAACATAAACAGCTGCTGGGGAAGAATGAGAGGTGACACAACGGGTCAAATGGACGATATGCATGAAAACTGCTGGAGGGATTTGTTTTTGAAGCAAGATTTTAACCCTCCTGTTGTCCTCGAGTCAAGGAAGGAAGGAAGGGAGGAGGAACGAAGGAAAGGACGGAGGAATGGAGGAAGAAAAAGGAAGGGAGGGAGGGAGGAAGGAAGGATGGAAGGTAGGAAGAAGGAAGGAAAGGAGGGAGGGAAGGAGGGAGGGGGGAAGAAGGAAGGAAAGGAGGAAGAAAAAGGAAAGGAGGGAGGAAGGAAGGATGGAAGGGAGGAAGAAGGAAGGAAAGGAGGGAAGGAGGGAGGAAAGGAAGGAAGGAAGGTAGGAAGGAGGGAGGAAAGTAGGAAGGAGGGAGGGAGGGAGGGAGAAAGCAAAAGAGGAAGGGAGGAAGGAAGGAAAGGAGGACAGAGGAAAGAAGGAAGGTAATGGGGAGGAAAGAAAGAGAGAAGGAGGGAGGGAGGAAGGAAGGAAAGGAGGGAGGGAGGAAGGAAGGGAGGGAGGAATGCAGGAAGGAAAGAAGGAGGGAGGGAGGAAGGAAGGGAGGAAGACAGGAAAGAGAGAGGAAGGAAAGAAAGAGAGAAGGAGGGAGGAAGGAAGGATAGACGGAAGGAAGGAAGGGAGAAAAGAAGGAACAGTCAAAACAGACGTGGTGAATTTGACCCGGGAGGACGACACGAAGGTTTAAGTGTGAAGACGTTTTATCAGACAAGTTATAGAAACTCTTAAACCTCAATCATCACCTTTACTGCTGCATAAGCTCCTTGGCAGTAGAAGCTGGAGGGGGGGTGGGGGGGGGGTCACTCTTTAACCTTAACCAATCCCTGCTCTCACTTTCAACCTTACTTCTTTTGTCACATCCTCTCAGTCGGTAAGTAGGACAGCCTCGGTATTCCTAAACATTCCTGGGGGATTTTAGAGAATTCCAGCTTGAACGGCCTTTTCTCTGCTTCGAGCTTGCAGAGACACATTCAACTTAGAGCAGAAAAACTAGAGCAAACGTGGAGTAGGCTCAAGGATTTACCACTTGCATTACAGATCCTCTCGGCAACATGAAGTGCTTAGCGCAGGAGGTTTATTCTAAAGTTGGCTGCAGGAAATAGAGAGATGAAGTCGTGACGTCACACCAAAGCAAGCCGGCTTCTTTCAGTCAATGCAATCTCTCATTCAGCGTTTTTCTTTTAAGCTTTTGAGAAAAGGAAACTCATTCCTGGAGTTTACTTTCCATATTGTGCATCCATTATAGCACATTTAACCCTCCTGTTGTCCTCAAGTCAAGGAAGGAAGGGAGGAAGAAGGAAAGAAAGGAGGAAGGAAGGAAAGGAGGGAGGGAGGGAGGAAGGAAGGGAGGAAGAATTAAGGAAAGGAGGGAGGGAGGGAGGAAGGAAGGGAGGAAGAAGGAAGGAATGGAGGAAGGAAGGGAGGAAGAAGGAATGAGGGAGGGAGGGAGGGAGAAAGGAAAGAAGGAAGGAAGGAAGGAAGGGAGGAAGGAAGGGAGGAAGAAGGAAGAAAAGGAGGGAGGGAGGAAGGGAGGAAGGAAGGGAGGAAGAAGGAAGGAAAGGATGAAGAAAGGGAGGAAGAAGGAAGGAAAGGACGGAGGGATGGAGGAAGGAAGGGAGGAAGAAGGAAGGAAAGAAGGGAGGAAAGGAGGGGGGGAAGGAAGGAGGAAAGAAGGAAGGAGGGAGGAAGGAAAGGAAGGAAGGAGGGGAGGAAGGAAGGAAGGAAGGAAGGGAAGAAGGGAGGAAAGGAGGGAGGAAGGAAGGAGGAAAGAAGGAAAGAGGGAGGAAGGAAAGGAAGGAAGCAGGGAACCAAAGAAGGAGGGGGGGAAGAAGGAAAGGAAGGAAGGAGGGAAGGAAAGGGGGATGGAGGGAGGAAAGAAGGAACAGTCAAAACAGACGGGGTCAATTTGACCCGGGAGGACGACACAAAGGTTAAACATGTGCAGTGAACAACACACCAGGTTATGTTCCAAGGTTCCTGTATTAAGAGTTATTTACATCACTACTAATGTAAAAGGATTTTGAATGGAGGGTTTTATCACTTATGAAACAGACCTTGGGAGTTCCTGCTTTACTTCGTCTCTTTATAATGTCTAAAGCGAGCCTTTATAGAGCAAAAAAAAGTAGATAAATACCTGAAAAGAACTTTGGAGATCAAATAGGAAATAGGAACTTATTAGAAAAGGCTCACAAACATTATAACAAAATATAGGACAAAAAACAGCATCAGTGAAGGTTTTTGTTAACAACTACAAGAAAGAAACAGGATCAAACCATTCTGTGATGGGTCCTAACGACCTATTATAATTTCTACTGGTTTTTTCTATCTAATGGACACGATCAGGATTCTTCTGATGGTTTCTAGAAAAGGTCAAAGCTCTGATCCATTATTGATTTCCGCTTATTAAATCAACTTCCATAATGAACAGAAAATGCAAATGAAAAAAGGTGAAAGAAGGTTAAAGGAGAATTTATATTTAAGCCCCGACACGGCCGAGACACGGATCATCATGCAAATAGCAGCGAAACACGAGTCTGTGATGATCCTGAAGCAAAGCGGCTTCGCTGGTCAGCAGGGTTAATCCTCAGATATCTTAAAGACCATCAACACTGTAGAATACTACCTTAAAAATATTCTTCTTTATTACATTCAGAAAGCATAAGGCCTGCAACTAACGATTACTTTCATCATTGATTAATCTGTTGAATATTTTCTTGATAAAATAATTAGTTTAGAATATGAAATGACCAAGATGATGTCATAAGATGCCTTGTTTCATCATCATCAAGCAGATATATTCAGTCAAGGAAGGAAGGAAGGGAGGAAGGGAGGAAAGGAGGGAGGAAGGGGGGAAAGGAGGAAGAAGGAAGGAAAGGAAGGAAGGGAGGAAGAAAGGGAGGGAAGAAGGAAGAAGGAAGAAAGGAAGGAAGGGAGGGAAGAAGGAAGGACGAAAAGGAGGAAGAAAGGATGGAAGGGAGGAAGGAAGGAAAGAAGGTAGGAGGAAAGAAGGAAGGTAATGGGGAGGAAAGAAGGTAGGAGGAAAGAAGGAAGGTAATGGGGAGGAAAGAAAGAGAGAAGGAGGGAGGGAGGGAGGAAGGAAAGAAGGAAGGAAGGAAAGAAGGAAGGAAGGACGGAAGGAAAGAAGCAAGGAAGGAGGGAAGGAAGGACAGAAGGAAGGAAGGAAGGAAGGAAAGAGAGAGGAAGGAAAGAAAGAGAGAAGGAAGAAGGAAGGAAGGACAGACAGAAGGAAGAGAGGAAATAAGGAACAGTCAAAACAGACGGGGTCAATTTGACCCGGGAGGACGACAGGAAGGTTAAATCTTTGTTGATATTATAGTTTGGTTGTGATTCAGAGTTTTGAGTTGAAAGACTTTTTCTTTTCTTTTTTTTGCTTTACACACCTTTATATTCTCAAGCCTTATTTCTTGGTCCCTGACAGCAATTCATTTCATTATTGGCAACTAATTGATCAATCCACTTTGATTACAGTTGCAGTTCTAGAAAACAATAGAGCTAAAGACGATGATGAATTAATATATAATAAGAAGATGAAGTTTACAGTTTTATATACCAGAAAGAAAAAAAGAAATCAACACTCAGGACAGGATAATATATTCCTCGCCAACTTCTCGAGTCATGACGGAGGTGTTGACAAGTTATGATGACAGAGATGAAATGGTGCGTGGCGCTTCGATGGCAGCAGCAGCTCCATGTTTCAACAATGATTTGAGGAGCTGTAACGGCTACGCCAACATCAGCTCGCTGCGGCTGCGATCGTGGAGGACGGTTCGATGGATGGAATGTAAACAAGTGGCTGCAGCAGTGGTTGTGAAGTAGGGAAGTGCTTAACCCTTACTGTTCATATAAGTATTCCTTTAGAATTAGTGTCTGTACCACATTTCTAACCATACATGTAGTTTGTGTTCTTTTTTTTGTTTTGACTGTTCATTCTTTCCTCCCTTCCCTCCTTCTCTCTTTCTTTCCTTCCTCTCTCTTTCCTTTCTTCCTTCCTTCTGTCCTTCCTTCCTCCTTCCTTCTTTCCTTCCTTCCCTCCTTCCTTTGTTCCTTCCTTCCTCCCTTCCTTCTGTCCTCCCTCCCTCCTTCTCTCTTTCTTTCCTCCCCATTATCTTCCTTCTTTCCTCTGTCCTTCTTTCCTTCCTTCCTCCCTTCCTCGTTTCTTTCTCCCTCCCTCCCTCCTACCTTCCTTCCTTCCCTCCCTTCCTTCCTTCCTTCCCTCCTTTCCTCCCTCCCTTCCTTCCTTCTTCCTTCCTCCCTCCCTTCCTTCTTTCCTCCCTCCCTCCTTTCCTTCCTTCTTCCTCCCTTCCTTCCTTCCTTCCTCCTTTTCTACCTTCTTCCTTCCTCCCTTCCTTCCTCCCTCCTTTCCTTCCTTCTTCCTTCCTCCCTCCCTCCCTTCCTTCCATCTTACTCCCTTCCTTCCTTCCTTTCCTTCCTTCTTCCTCCCTTCCTCCCTTCCTCCCTCCTTTCCTTCCTTCTTCCATAATTATTTTACGTTGATTTATTGAAAGTGAAAGTTGGTATGCTTTAAAAAATAACCTTTAAAATGGACTGTATATAAGAAACGGACGTAACATCCGTGGCGTCACCCATTGGTTTGTGGACTGCTGCTCGGAGACCAATAGTATCCGATCTGAGCAGCGCCATCTTGAAAATTTCAGGTGCATGCTGGGAAAAATAAAAACATGGATTCTACTTATATGGGCATCAGGAGGAGCATGATGCGCCCTCCTGAACCTGTGAACCAATCAACCTGTCAATCACGACGTAGCCACGCCCTAATGCATACCCTGCTTTATCGTCACATATAAAATCAGGGAGGCCAAAATGTCCCAAATGAACATCATACTGCATTGAAGAAGGCTTTAAACTAGCGATTGAGACCATAAACACATTTTGAAAAAGTTTACTGAGGTTAGAAATCAAGTGAGAAGTTGGTGAATTCTCCATTGACTTGTATAGAGACGGAAGTCCTTTTGACACCAAAACGGTCGCCCCCTGGTGGCCTTTTGATAGAATGCAGTTTTAAGTTACTTCCGCGTTGGCCTCATTTCAGAGGACCGGAACTCCCCGCCTGGTTACAACAGATCAAATTTGACCCGAATAGTATGTAAAAGTTAAAAATAATGACGGTTAACCTTTGAAACCCTCCAAACTTTCCACTTCCTTGATTGTTTAGTGTGCAATAAAATTTATACATGACTGTCATTAAAGTGAAATATAATCAATATCAATGTTTAAAAATGTATGAAACAAAGCCTAATAGTACCCTAGTACCCCACTACAACACTTGTGTTCCCAGCATGCAGCTTACTGGTGGTTTGTAGAGTCTCCAAAAGTAAAATGGGAGGCAGAGTCTTCAGTTATCAGGCTCCTCTCATGTGGAAACACCTTCCAGTTTTTGGTCCAGGGGGGCAGAAACACGCTCTATGTTTAACAAGAGGCTCAAAACTTTTTGATAAAGCTTATAGTTAAGGCCGGCCAGACTTGCTACTGTAGGTCTAGACTGCTGAGGGACTTCCTCCGATACACTGAGCTCCTCTCCTCTCCTCCTCCTTTCCTCCTCCTTTCCTCTCCTTTCCTCTCCTCTCCTCCTCCCACTCTCCATCTGTATGCATTCATGTAACATTAATGCATGTTACTAACTTGGCATCTTCCTCGTGGTTTTGTGCTCTCTCGTCTAGCAGGAGACCTTTCGGCTGCAGACCGACTGC
>NC_084985.1:2640924-2650924 GCF_963691925.1 Scomber scombrus
AGAAGGAAGGGAGGAAAGAAGGAACAGTCAAAACAGACGGGGTCAATTTGACCCGGGAGGACGACACAAAGGTTAAATCTTGTATATCAGGTTGAGAGTAACATCTGGTGTGTGAATGTCTGTTGCTATGAGCACATTTAAGTTCTTATACTTCACCTTAAACACATTTAACATCAGCCAACTTTTTAAAGTTTGTTGGCAGTTTGTTGATCCGGAAAAAAAAAATAACAGGACGAAACCTGCTCAGCACTGCGGGGGGAAAAGCAAAGCCGGTTGACATGCTGCTAAAACCACAGAGTCTGGTGCTGTGCTGATACAGTGTCATGCTATAATAATCATTGTTTCAAGATATAAAAAAATAATCTGGATACCTGAGGTGCTTTCAGTCAGTCGGTGTTGATTGGCTGGCAGCAGGACACAACTGCTGCTGCTACCTGCAACCCTTCACTGTATTTCTCTATATATACACACATGCTGTTGCCTCATTACGTAATATTTTAGATAGGGCGGTTATGTGTAGTTCTGGTGCTCGTAAAACATTTGCAGTATTTTAAATCACATTGCTGCCACCTGCAGATGATGGTGGAATAATGTTGAATCATATTGACCTAGTATAGAATATATATACATGAACACACATTTTTGCATTGATCCCTCAAACACCGTAATGGATGTTGATATTTTACAGTTTAAGAATATACTTTATTGTATGAAATTACATCAGTGCATTGAAGTAATAAACTACATTGGGAATATAGTCATTATAATTAGCTATGAATTAAAAACAACTTGAATTAAAAAAAGGGTAGAATAGACATAAAATGCTGCCTATATAACTTAAATAAAAATACATATATCATAACATATTCGCATATACCGATATATCTGTGATAGGTCAATAATATCGGCTGACCAATATATCAGTCAGGCTCTACATGAGACACATGAAATGGGAATCCACTAGTGAAATGTGCTTTGTAGTACTACATGAAGTCAAACTCTACAGAGTAACTTTTTAAATAGAGCGAGGCATAATCGCTGCTGTCCAATCAACCGTTATGTTTATATATCGCTCTGAAGTCCGAGGACTTTGGTTAAGGTTAGTGAAATATTGGAAGGAAGGAAGGAAGGAAGGAAAGAAGGGAGGGAGGAAGGAAGAATGGAAGGGAGGAAGGATGGAAGAAGGAAGGGAGGAAAGGAAGGAGGGAGGAAAGAAGGAAGGAAGGTAGGAGGGAGGGAGAAAGGAAAAGAGGAAGGGGGAAGGAAGGAAGGGAGTAAGGAAAGGAAGGAAGGGAGGAAAGAGAGAGGAAGGAAAGAAAGAGAGAAGGAGGGAGGAAAGAAGGGGAGGACGACCCAAAGGTTAAAGTGGGCTCCTTTGTCTCCTTCAGGCTTCAGTGCAAACAGCCGTGTCGGTACACAAACATTCTCTCGCTCTCTCGCTCCGTCCACCAGGGGAAAGTTTGGGAGAAATCAGTTCAGACAAAACGACAGAATAACTCAGAGTCACAGCGAGGACGCTCGGCTTGACCAAAGTATTGTTGTTGTGTATAAAGAAGGAAAACCGCAGCATTCCTCAGTGAAGAGACCATAGTGAACGAGCCTTGGCTGAAGCACTGACCCAGGAAGAGCTGAGGAGTTACGGGCCAGTTTTTTGGAGAGCTTCCATTGTGTTGCTTCAGCCCTTTTTTTTTTTTTTTAACCAGAGGAGTCACATAAACAGAGAAAAACAAAATGATAGATAAATAGACTTCATGCTGATCCATGCTCGTTTCCAAAGAAAGAGAAAGAGAGTGAGTCAGGGCTGGTATTTAGTTATCACTTAGTTACGTTTCTAAAATAACACTCAAACCTAACACCTATTATAAAAAGGTGAAAGGTTAAACAATGAGTTTACAGGCTGAGCTCAAGGACGGAAGGAAGGAAGGGTGAAGGAAGGAAGGGAGAAGGAAGGAAAGGAGGGAGGGAGGAAGGATGGAAGGAAGGAAAAGAGGAAGGATGGAAAGGAGGGAGGAAGGAAGGAGGAAGAAGGAAGGAAGGAGGGAAAGGAGGAAGGAAGGAAGGGGGGAAGGAAGGAAAGGAGAAAGGAAGGCGAGGAAGGAAAGGGAGGAAGAAGGAAGGGAGGGATGGTGGAAGGAGGGAAGGAAAGGAGTGAGGAAGGAAGGAAGGAAGGAAAGGAGGGAGGAAGGATGGAAGGAAGGAAGGGAGGAAAAAGGAGGGGAGGAAGGAAGGAAGGAAGGGAGGAGGGAGGGATGGATGGAGGGAGGAAGAAGGGGAGGAAGGAGGGAAGGAAGGAAGGGAGGAAGATACATGCTTGTTTCCAAAGAAAGAAAGAAAGTGAGTCAGGGCTGGTATTAAGTAAAATAACACTCAAACCTAACACCTATCATAAAAGGTGAAAGGTTAAAGAAGGAGTTTAGAGGCGGAGTTAAACTCTTTCTCAGGTTTTTTCTTTCCCTTGCAGATAATAAAGGAAAGAAGTGTCTGCAGGTTTTTGTGCCTGCAGGCGAAACAGAAGAGGAGAGAAGAGAGAGGGAATGTAGACAGACGTTCCACCTGTGTTGTTCAGGTGGAACCTTTCTGGGTCACGTCTTTGTCTTTTTAGTGTTCAAATATTCAACCAAATATAAACCAGATGTTGTTGGAGATTAACCTTCGTGTCGTCCTCCCGGGTCAAATTGACCCCATTTGTATTGACTGTTCCTTCTTTTTTCCTTCCTTCCTTCCTTCATTCTTTCCTCTGTCCTTCTTTCCTTCCTTCCCCCCTTCCTCTTTTCCTTTCTCCCTCCCTCCCTCCCCTCCTACTTTCCTTCCTTCCTTCCTTCCTTCCTTCCTTCCTTCCTTCCTTCCTTCTTTCCTCCCTCCCTCCCTCCTTCTCTTTTTTCCTCCCTCCTCTCTTTCTTTCTTCCCTCCTACCTTCCTCCTTTCCTCCGTCCTTCCTCCCTTCCTTCTTTCCTTTCCTTCCTTCCTTCCTCCCTTCCCTCCTTCCTTCCTTCTTCCTCCCTTCCATCCTTCCTTCTTCCTCCATCCTTACTTCTTCCTACCTTCCTTCCTTCCTACCTTTCTTCCTTCCTCTCTCCTTTCCTTCCTTCTTCCTCACTCCCTTCCATCCTTCCTCCCTCCTTTCCGTCCTTCCTTCCTCCTTTCCTTCCTTCTTCCTTAATCCTTTCCTTCATTCTTTCCTTCTTCCCTTCCTTCCTTCCTCCTTTTGTAGCTGCTTTTCAAATCTTCCTCCTTTTTATAGATCTAAAAGTTTCTTAGTTCAGTTCAGCAGCTTCTCCTTCACCTAATAATACCCGCCCTGATTCACCCCCGCTCAACTCTCAATGAGAATTTATAACGCACTCACGAGTCTTGACTTTTCTTTTCTGCACGACTCCCCATGTGGGCGTGACGGACACCTCCCAAGCCTCGGCGGCGGCGGCGGTCGGCTCGGCTGTTTGCACAACATTCTGCCATGAAAAATAGATGAGAATTAAGTTTCCATCTCTTACAGGCGAGGCCTTTTTTTTGTCTTCGCTCGGCATCCAATACTTGTCTCTGCATGAGGATACAACCACACAGACAAGATCCATGGGGTGTGTGTGTGTTTATATATCTCTGTGTGTGTGCGTGTGTGTGTATATGTGTGTGTGTTGTGAGGTGCTGCAAAGGAAACGGCAGGTTTTCTTTAGAGGCGTGAGAGAGGGGGGAAAAAAAACAACCAGCAAAGCTACATAGAATAAAGCACACACGTTGAACATGCACGATGCACACATATAATCCAAATACCTTTCTTCCTTCCTTTCCTTCCTTCCTTCCCTCCTTTCCTTCCTTCTTTCTTCCTCCTTTCCTTCCTTCTTCCTCCCTTCAATCCTTCCTCCCTCCCTCCCTTCCTTCCTTTCCTTTCCTGTGTGTTGTGAGGTGCTGCAAAGGAAATGGCAGGTTTTCTTTAGAGGCGTGAGAGAGGGGGAAAAAAACAAAAAACAACCAGCAAAGCTACATAGAATAAAGCACACAGAGATTTTTTTATGTGCATAACGTGAAAACACTTGATTCCAGTGGCGTGCAAACATACATATTTCATGCACACACGTTGAACATGCACGATGCACACACACACAATCACTGACAATCCAAATATTTCAACTACAATACGAGCAGAAAGGTGCGATTTCTGCTTCTTGAATCATTTGGGATTTGCGCAGCGCTCTCCAGACGAGAGCTTGTCCTTTTGTTTCCGAGACACAGAGCTAAACCCTGAGCCTGAAATCCCATGCAACCCCCTCACTCTCATCCCCAGGTTGGTGAGATAATTGCTACAGTATTCCTTATGTGTGTTTGTATATAAATATATTTGCCTGCTGTTGAATGCGCCGGCTTCACATTTCCTCTTATATTAAAATCAGGATGAATCCTTCCTGTGCTGAACTGAAGTTTCTTTGTATACCTACATGAGTAAGTTTTTACTGCAGATGATGAAATGCACGAAGAGGCGGTTCACCCGAAACGCTGCAGAGGTGTTTGTTGATAGGTTTTATCGGCTTGACTAAATCTTGTATTGTGTAAAAAGGAAAAAGATGCTTTAGACGGCTTTAAAAAGTGAAAGAGAAGAGCTGCTTTCTCTTCCACTGCCAAACTAAACTGTTTAATTTGGCTTTAAAAACATTTTGTTAGTGTCATTTTCAGAGACAACACATCTGGGTCAGTGACTAATAAGGGTTGGCAAGATGAGCAATTCAAAAATATTTAAAAAAAAAATAGTTTTAAAAGAAGCATCAGGTTTGTTAAAATGTACATTTAGTATTTTTGTTGGTTTTATATCATTTGAAATGATATTTGCACCATTTTTTTTACCAAAAGTAAGACTGAATGCTCCTGAAAATGTCAAATGGTGTAACCACAAAAGAATGATACATATTACATATTTTATCCTCCTAGTAAGAAAGAAAGAAAGAAGAGGGAGAAGACAAAGAAAGGAGGAAGATGAGAAGGAAAGAAAGGAGAGAAACAAAGAGGAGAAGGGAAGAAAGATAAAGGAGGGAGAAGAGAAGGAAAGAAAGATAAGAGGAAGACGAGAAAGAAAGGAGGAAGAGGAGAATAAAAGAAAGATAAAGGAGGAAGAAGAAAAAGGAAGCACAAGAAATAGGAGGAGAAAGAAGGAAAAAACAAAGAAAGAAAGATAAAGGAGGGATTAGAGAAAGAGGAGAAGGAAAGGAAGAAATAATGAGAATAAAAGAAAGATAAAGGAGGGAGAACAGAAAGGAAGAACAAGAAGGAAAAAAAGAGAGAGAGCAGGAAGAGGAGAAAGAAAGAAAGAACAAGTAGGAGGAGGAAAGAAAGAATGAAAGAGAAAGAGAAAAAAAGAGCCTGATCCTGAAGAAGACAAAGAAAGAAAGCTAAAATAAAAAAATCCTTCTATATATATATATATTAAAAAAAAAGGAGTATTTTTCTAAAGTCAATGTTTTTGTTTTGTTGTGTTTTGGGTGAACCGTCCCTTTAAGCGTCTCTTGTTTATTGCGCTTCCGAGCGTCAGAGCTCTGCTGGGCGTCAATCAAAGTGTAGGTATTTAAAGAAGCCGGCAGCAGCAGATGGCTTACCTCATAATGAGGACACAAACATAGGAAGCAGTTTGTGGGTTTCATATTATATTTTCCGCCCGCTGGCTTTTTCTTCACTTTTTTTTTCTTTTTTCTTTTGCATAGTTAACCAAATTAGATCGGGGAATGTGTTGCAACTATATATCCATATGTATTATCTGGGATTTGGCTCTTTGTCGGTGTGGAAATGACGGGGGGTGATGTGGTTGTTGACCCTGGAAATGTGGTTGTTGGCATCGCAGGAAGCTTTACGATGGCTTTAATCCAGTGTTTGTGTTTTAAGCTTTGACTTCATGTTAAAATAAAACAAAACACAACAATAAGGAGAACTAGCACAGTAGTGTTGGCTCATAACCATCCTGTTGTCCTCGAGGGAAGGGAGGAAGGAAGGGAGGGAGGGAGGAAGAAGGAAGGGAGGAAGGAAGGGAGGAAGAAGGAAGGGAGGAAGGACAGGAGGTAGGGAGGGAGGAAGAAGGAAGGATGGGACGGGAGGAAGGGAGGGGGAGGAAAGAAAGAGAGAAGGAGGGAGGGAGGAGGGAAGGAAAGAAGGAAGGGAGTAAAGAGGAAAATGAGAAGGAGGGAGGGAGGAAGGACAGACGGAAGGAAGGAAGGAAAGAAGGAAGGGAGGGAGGGAGGGAGGGAGGAAGTAAGAAAGGATGGAAGGAAAGGAGGGAGGAAGGAAAGAAGGAAGGAATGGTGGAAGGGAGGAAGGTAGGGGGAGGAAGGAAAGAGAGAAGGAAGGAAGGAAAGAAGGAACGAACAAAGGAAGGAAGGAAGGGAAGAGGGAGGGAGGGAGGGAAGAAGGAAAGAAGGAAAGAAAGAACAGTGAGAACAGACGGGGTGAATCTGACCCTGGAGGATGAAGCCATGGTAAAGCTGGTATTTAGCAGATCAGGTTGTTGTTGTTGTTTACATTAAACAGGAATAGTACACAGATGCTATTCCAGCACCTTTCTCTTTTGGTTCCCTTTATTCTTTTTTTTTTTTTCAGTTAAAAAGTCCGTCACATTCCCTCCTTTATTCTCATCCTCCTCTCGCTGCTTGACGACGATTTCAAATTTCAAAGCGCAGAGATGCAGAAAAGAAAGGATACAAGGTTTAAAGAGGGACAGAAACAAGCTGGAAGGGAAGGATTATAAGGGAAGGGTTGCTTTCTTTCTTCATCTTTATCCACCTTTTTCTTTCTTTCCTACTTCCTCCTTTTCTTTCTTTCTTTCCTCCTCTTTTCTTTTTCTTTCTTTCTTCATCTTCCTTCATATTCCTCCTCTTCCTCCTCTCTTTCTTTCTTTCTTTCTTTCCTCCTTTTTCTTTCTTTCTTCATCTTCCCCCTTTTTCTTTCATTCTTTTTCTTTCCCCCTTCCTCCTTTTTCTTTGTTTCTTTGTTTCTTTCTTTCTTTCTTTTTTTTCATCTTCCCCCTTTTTTCTTTCATTCTTTCTCTTTCTTTCCTCCTTCCTCCTTTTTCTTTCTTTCTTTCTTTCTTTCTTCATCTTCCTCATTTTTCATTCTTTCATTCAGACGACGAGATGCAGAAAGAAAAAGGACAGCGAGGTTTTAAAGAGGGACAGAAACAGAAGCTGGAGAAAAATGATTATAAGGGTAGGATGGAGAGGGGGAAATCAGAGAGGGGAGGGCAGGGGGGAAGGAGGGGGGGGGCAGGCGGGCGGGCGGCTGTCAGGTCCTAACAGCTAATCAGGCTGAGAAGCAGGGGCGTCGCTTTGATGCAGGCGAGCACAGTGAAGGCTCGTCAATACGCGAGGAAGAGGAGGAAGAGGAGGACAATGGGACTTTGCTTTTTAATGTGACATCTGTGTGTGTGTGAGCTAATCTCTCTGATGTGTGTATCCTCCCACTTGGATGAGATACAGTTGTTGTTGTTTTTTTGTCTTTTTTTCCTTCTTGTTTTTTACATTTATTTTTCCGTTAACAACACAGATGGAGCGACCGTCGCTGCCGTAACTCTGGAGGGAGTTCAGTCTCTACTTAAGTCACAGTCGTTGGGTTTTTTTAAGCAGCTGCACATAAATGAAACAGAGGGAGAGCAATAAAGTGTGAAACCTCAACAGTGATGCTGTTTCTGTGACTAGTTACGGATAAACAGACACTATGTTATTTTCAGCACATCTGTTAATAGCAACACTGTTTTTGTGTTATTGATCCATGTAGAGCAAAGGACTCATATCTGCTGGAAATTAGTTTGAACCTTCATGTCGTCCTCCCGGGTCAAATTGATCCCGTCTGTTTTCACTCTTCCTTCCTTCCTCCCTTCCTTCTTTTCTCTTTCTTTCCTTCCTCTCTCTTTCGTCCCTTCCTTCATCTCTCTTTCCTCCCTTCCTTCTTTTCTTCCTCCATCCTACTTCCTTCCTTCCTTCCTCCTTTTTTCTTTCTTTCCCTCCTTCCTTCCTTCCTCCCTCCCTTCCTTCTTTCCTTCCTTCCTTACTCTTTTCCTTCCTCCCTCCCTCCCTCCTTCTCTCTTTCTTTCCTTCCTCTCTGTTTCCTCCCTTCCTTCTTTCCTTCCTCCATCCCCCTTTCTTCCTTCCTTCTGTCCTTCCTCCCTCCCTCCCTCCTTCCTTCTTTCCTCCGTCCTTCCTTCCTTCCTTTCCTTCCTTCCTCCCTCCCTCCTACCTTCCTTCCTTCCTTCTTTCCTCCGTCCTTCCTTCCTTCCTTTCCTTCCTCCCTTCCTTCCTCCCTCCTTTCCTTCTTTCCTTCCTCCCTCCCTCCTTTCCTCCCTTCCTTCCTCCCTCCTTTCCTTCTTCCTGACTCGAGGACAACAGGAGGGTTAAATACATGTTTACACAGAAGGAGGACTGTGGATTTAGTCCTCCATCACTTCCATTGTAAACATTATGAAAGGATCTTCTAATGGTCAGTATGAACAGGAGGAATCATTACAGACAGATAAACAGACTTCATGATCATTTGGGTTCCTGACTGCTGACTTCAAAATGTGCAGTTTGCCTTAAAGCTCATCTGACTGACGGAAGCTGAACTCCTTCCATTGTTATGGACGTTATCCACTAATATGCATCAGTTATGACGTTGGGTTTTTATACTATTAAGATAAAATATTGGAGGTTTGGACTTTGCATGGCAGGGATGTTCATTCATCATTCATTCATATAAATTATACACTTCATTTCAAACTGGCAGTTATTTTGTAAAGCTGGTTTTATTTCTGTTGTGTCATTGTCTAGTTTCATCGCCGAGAAGATTTCGTGCCAAAGTGCTGAGTCCAACGCAGCTTCACGTATCGTGGAAAGAGCCAAAAGGAGAGTTTGAAAGCTACAAAGTCGTTTACATCACAGAACCAGGTAAGATCTGACACTGAAGATTATATTTCATAAAGAAAAGTGACCATGTTTTGCTGCTTTGCTGGACTTTGATCACAGTCGGTTCTTCTCACACTGTATATTTGTTACTGATACTTTTACCGTGAATATGGAGCAACGTTATGTTTGTTTTTAGAGAGTTTGTAAAAAAATTTGCTTGTAATTTGGTGAACAGATCTCTCCCAGCACAAGGATACATTAAGAATAGCAATTAATCTGCAACTATTTTGATTATCGAATAATTGTTTTACTGCGTTTGCTGGTTGCAGCTTCTCAAACGGGAAGATTTGAGTGTTTCATACATAGAAAGAAAACTGAACATCTTCTGTTGATTTAGACAAAACAACACATCTGAAGGCATCAACTTGGCCTCTAAAAAAGATATTTTTGACTATATTCTGAAATCTTATAGAGAAAACTGTAGTCCACATGTCTCTCGATGGCTGTGTTAGCGGTCTATTAATGTGTGTGTGTGAGTGAAAGTGACATGTGGTGTAAAAAGCTCTTTGAGATGTGCTGAAGACTAAAAAAGCACAATATAAGTACAGTTTATTTACCAAATTCAGACCCTGGTTTCAAATGTTATGAGTTATGTGAGTTAAACAGATCCCATCTTCACCAATAAATCCTTCATAATAAACAGACTACAGAAGATTTTTAAGTCCCAGAATCAACAAACCTGAAGCAACAAACCAAACTGATCGATTCGAGGCTTCAACTTTGCCTCTTAGAGAATCGCTCAGTGTCGGTTTGGAGCTTCTAGTTTGAACTTGATTCATCCACCGAGGAGAAATCTGACAAGGAATTCACCCTTGCTCCTCCTGTACAGTCCTGCCTGGTGTTCACACAGTTTAACCCACATTCACACCTGGAAAGCTGAGCACTGTAAGCCCCCTTGTGATGGATAGGTTGACTATTGCCTTGCTTTGCTTAAGGGCTCTCCAGCAGTATGTTATGTGGAGGTCGTTAAAGAAGAGAGTTGTACAACAGCCGTCACAAAGGGATTGGTTGTAAAAAATGAGCTGAGAGCGTGAAGCTTAATTTTAGTTACTGTCCATCTACAAACTGCTGGATGGTGATTGTCTTTTGCTGGT
>NC_084985.1:2655924-2733424 GCF_963691925.1 Scomber scombrus
TTATTAAAAGAATAAGAAAGCAGCATAATAATAATATTAACTTTATTCATAGCACCTTTCATGCAGCTCAAAAGCTCAAAGTGCTTTTACATTTGAAGCAAAACAAGAGCAAACAAGTACAACAAGGAGCTGAAGCATAAAAAAAAACTGTTTTGATCGGTTATGAACAGGAAGGAAGGAAGGAAGGAAGGGCAGTCTTAACTTCTCTCTGCAATACAATACAAAGTCATTCATGTAATTCCCAGAAGATCTCATAACTAACACTTCTTCTATTTAATGTATCAGTGGTGATTGTGCTGTTGTGGAGTTTTTATTGTAGGTTTTATTGAGCCACAAAGTTTCCTGATTGAAATGCATTGAGCGCATCTGCAGGCTTCTCAAACATCACTTTATTTTGTTGTTCTACTTTTTTAATGGTGTGTTGCTTCACATATGGCTCATTACTGCCGCCAGCTGTCACTCTACATCAACACTCTCCATGCATAATAACTAGACTTTATATATTAAATCACCCTCCCATCCTTTATGTGCACCAACATGTGTGTGTCTTTATGCAAGTTGGCAAGATAGAAAACAGTGCAGGAGTACGGCTTTACATTTCCATCAGTGTTCAGAAACTACGTAAAGTGCTAAAGTTTTTCTTCTTCTTATTGCAGTTGGATGTTAGAGCTTCACTTTTCAGAATGATGTTTATTAGAGATTTGTCATTATAACCGAACAACCGCATAATCGTTTTTAGGGATCAATGAAGACCATTGTGTTTTTTTTTTAATTGGAAAACTTTAATGTAGAGTTGAGCTGTGTAGTCAAGTATTCGGGTTCATTAACAGCTACTTTCTGCCACTAGGAGGAGCTCTAAGCTTCTTGTGTTGAATTACAACCTGAAATACAGAGTGAATTTTTACAGCTGCCCTCGGCTACTTTGACTCGGTAGTAAGTTATCCTGCTAGCTGACTGGAGGGCAATGTTGCCAACTTGGCGACTTTCTTGCCAAAATCTGGCGACTTTCCAAACCCTCTTAGCGACTTTTTTCCTCAAAGCAACTAGCGACAAATCTAGCGACTTTTTCTGATGTTTTGGAGACTCTGAAGTGAAAGGACGTATCGCTCTGCAGTTACTGTCCTCAACGAGTAGCGGGTGCTGCCATGAGCCCCTCCCCCGTCCTAAAGCACTCACAGGCAGTCAGGTTCACAGTAGCCAGCTGCAGTCACAGCAGAGAGGAGACCCACACCACTCCGCGTCCAGACTGCAAATGAATTGCGCATGCGCAATTCCACCCTGCATAAGTCTTTTGATTAAATTTGATATTCTAACATTTAACAATACAGAACAAAATTGATTTAAATTTTAAAAAACAAACCAAGAATCAACATAAGAAAGTTCATTTGTAGTTCTAAACATATTTAGGTTTTTTTTAAACTCACTTTTTGTCTCTCCCAAGACGTTATTCCTTTCTCCTACAGCGTCCATTACAATTACATGTAAATAGCCAATTATGCAAATTAGGCGATGACGTCATTTATCGACTTCTAGCAACTTTAAGGACAGCCAATAGCTACTTTCCTTACTGAGGAGTTGCAACACTAATGGAGGGAACATGATGCAGACGAAGCCACAAAGAAAAGTCCAGCGTGGTTTAAAACCTTCCAGAAAGTAAAGGATAATGTTGTCATGTGTGATATAATATGTGGAGCAGAGTTGAGCTATGGTGGCTTCACATGGACAAAAAGCTGCTGTCTGCTGAGACGGTTACTGAGGGAGACAGACCTGACACTAATCACCAAACTAATCCTTCAACATCTGGAACAAAAGTCAAAGAGAGAAACTTTACGTCTCTCATTGCTAACATGATTGTAAAGGATCTGCTTCCTGTTAGCTGTGTGGAAAGTAAAGGATTGAGACAGCTGATGGCCGATATGCACTAAGCGTTGTTTGTGGTAAAAAAACAGGCTTGAAATGTTTTATCCACTTTTTATTGAATATATTTATACCTCCACGCTGCTGCAAACTCTAATCCATTGTGGTCTGAAGTTTGAAGGTGAAGTCAATCTCTGCTGTTCGTGCTGTTGTGCAGCCAGCGGCGGAGTAAACCTGCAGCTTCTGGTGTGTGTGTGTGTGTGTGTGTGTGTGTGTGTGTGTGTGTGTGTGTGTGTGTGTGTGTGTGTGTGTGTGTGTGTGTGTGTGTGTGTGTGTGTGTGTGTGTGTGTGTGTGTGTGTGTGTGTGTGTGTGTGTGTGTGTGTGTGTGTGTGTGTGTGTGGCGCTCGACCGTCTGTTTGATCACAGTAATGGAGAAAATGTCAGATAAGATGCAGTAAGCACAGGCAGCCGTCCCCCCCCTGTCACCGTGAGGGAGAGAGCTGGATAGATGCAAGGGGAACGACAGAGGAATGTATAAAAAGAGAGAGAGAGATACTGGAGGGCAGGATGAATGAAGGATGGAGCTGGAGAGAGAGAGTAAATGGAGAGTGAGGGATGTTGGATGTAGATAAATAAAAGATAAAGCAGAGAGAGAGAGAGACTGACAGATCTGTACAAAATCTTTTCATCTGCAGCTTCTGTCAAAGAACACAAACATGTTGATACTGAGTCTGGTATATTTTTTATGTCTGATAACATGGAGACTCAGGACTTCCCTTTAAGCACAAGCCTGTTATCATTCATGTAACGTAAATGCTTTTCATTTAACAGTAACAACAGTCGTAACCTTGCGTGTGCTCAAAGCTTAACTGCCTTTTTTTTTTTTTCTTCTTTTCTCCTCCTTGTAATCTTTCAAATGTTTTCAAAGGACACTTGACATTTTAACCAAAAGCTCGGTGGCCTCATTTTTTGAGACATGCCCACACAGCTCGCTTTGCAACACGTTGCCTGTGGGTAGTGCTTAGTTTTCTTAAAAAGAAAGGAGGGAAGAAGAAGAAGAAGAAGGAGGAGAAGAAGAAGGAAGAAATCTCATTTTAAAAAGTGAGTGGAAGTGAGGAGAGGATTGTGTGCCTTCTGGGTGAGGTGAGGGAGATGAATGATGGAGTGACGCGGACCGTCATCTTCTGGCTGCAGGCCGCTGGTATCAGTTTAAAGTGTAATAAAGGAGGGAAAGCAGCGACCGAGCTGTGGCTCATCTTCATCTTCCTCTTCCTCAGCAGCAGCAGCAGCAGCAGCAGCAGGGAGTTTTCTTTAACCCTCCTGTTGTCCTCGAGTCAAGGGAGGAAGAAGGAAGGAAAGGAGGGAGGGAAGGAAGGGAGGAAGAAAGGTAGGAAGGATAAAGGAAAAGAGGAAGGAAGGAAAGAAGGAAGGTGGGGGGAGGAAAGAGGGAGGGAAGGAGTAAGGAAGAGAGAAAAGAGAGAGGAAGGAGAGAAAGACAGAAGGAGAGAGGAAGTAAGGACAGAAGGAAGGAAAGAAAGAGAAGGAGGGAGGAAGTAAGGACAGACGGAACGAGGGAAGGGAGGAAAGAAGGAACAGTCAAAACAGACGGGGTCAATTTCCTCCCTCCGGCCTTCTATCTTTCTTTCCTTCCTCTCTCTTTCCTCCCTTCCTTCTTTCCTTCCTCCTTCCCCCTTTCTTCCTTCCTTCTGTCCTTCCTCTCACCCTCCTTCTCTTTCTTTCCTTCCTCTCTCTTTCCTCCCTTCCTTCTTCCCTCCCTCCTTTCATTCCCTCCTTTCTTCCTTCCTTCGTTCCTTCCTTCGTTCCTTCCTTCGTTCCTTCCTTCGTTCCTTCCTTCCTTCTTTCCTCCCCCCTACCTTCCTCCCTTCATTCTTTCCTCTGTCCTTCTTTCCTTCCTCCCTCCCTTCCTCTTTTCCTTTCTCCCTTCCTCCTTCTTTGTTTCCTCCCTCCCTCTTACCTTCTTTCCTTCCTCCCTTCCTTCTTTCCTCTGTCCTTCTTTTCTTCCTCCCTCCCTCCTACCTCCCTTCTTTCCATATTTCCACCGTCCTTCCGTCCTTCCTTTTCTTCCTCCCTTCCTTCTTTCCTTTCCTCCCTTCCTCCTTCCTTTCCTTCCTTCTTCCTCCCTTCCTTTCTTGACTTGAGGACAAGAAAATGTGGACTCTCATCAGCCGCTGTGATATTTTGAACCTGTTTATCTGTCTATATGAACATTGGCTTTGTGATCATTTGGCTCCTTTAGACTTTCCAAATGTTAATGCGTCAGATTCTGTTAACAGGAAGAGTAATTCAGATCTAAACAAACTAATTCCTGTTTAAAAAAGCCTCTTCTCATGTTTTGTTTCTCTGCCGTTAGTCGTTTTCTTGGACCAAACAGAGAAGATTAGATTTTTGGAAACAAACATTTCCCCATAAAGAGCTTTTTGATAGCTTTGAATTTAAGGAGATTTTATTTATACGAGCTGCAGCAAAAAACAGTAAAAGAACAAAGCAGATGCAGAAATTACAAATTAAATTTACTTTTTTTTTTTAAAAGAACAGAAAGAATAGGCACTTTTCTTTCATCACAAACCCCTAAACTAATTCTCATGTGTTCCTTTGATGATCTTGGACTTTTCAGTCAGTATCTGCAGACGTGACAGACTCTCTCAAAGCCAGGAAATATTAAATCTTCACTTCATATAATTATAGCAGGATTAGGGGAGAACGGGGTTGGTTGTCACACGTTTTGGTACTGAACGTTTCAGAATTTAGGTGAGATGTTACTTTAGAGATCATTTCTGGAGTAAATTGCTTGACATCTAGGTGAGAGGACGTTTAGTGTTTTTCATGTGAAAATGTAAATATCCAACTCTTCAGTGTTTCTCTTCTGGGCTTTTACACAATGAGTTTATAATAAAAACAATTATAAGCATTAAAAAGTATGAAGAGAGAGCGATAGTTAGGTAGTTTTTTTCTTAGCTACGCCAAAACATGTGGTTGTTAGCTTTGCTGGTAGCAAAAAGTCCCAGTTGGGGAAGCTTGTCACATTCTCTTCGGGGTTGGTTGTCACATGTTGGTATATACATATATGGTGTCATATATCTAGTTCTTTATTTCTTTTAAGAGAGCAAAATGAGCAGGAACTTTGTCAGGAAGACAAACAAGGGTCAGACTCCTCCAGATGTGAAGCTCAGAGCAGTCAGAGAGGTGAAAATGAACAATATTGTCATATAAGGACAAAAAAGGCACTTAGCGGAATGATTTTTTCCTGTTTATGTTCTCTTGGTGCAGGAGATGTATTATGTTGTTGTATTTCAATGAAACTAAACATTTTAAATATTTTTTTAAGACTGTATACATTTTTTATTTTTCCCCATTAAAATAACACAGGGACAACCAACCTCCATGGTGTCTTACTACCAACCCCATAGTGTGTGACAACCATCCCCATCGTGTGGTTGGTTGTCACAAGTGCACAAGACATATTTGACGGTTCATATCTTTTGAACAGAATCAGCTGAAGGAGAGTAAGACCTCTCTATTCCTACTTGACACTTTAGCGATCATTACAAATTAAAAGGGAATTTATTCAGTTTATGGTTTATGAGGAATTTAAAGGAAATTAAAAAGTGTGACTACCAACCCGTTCTCCCCTACTCTGCAGAATTCATATATTTTCATTAGATTTTTATTTATACTCTTTTTTTATTACATTTGTGTTGATATTCTTGATTGATACCTTTATGATTGTTTGTTCCCGCCTTCAACCTCCAGCGTTCAGGAACTTAATCTCTCCTCTGCTCTGTTTCTTTCTTTTTTTGGATGCCGGAGGGCGTTTTTATGTTCCTTCCTGATGAGGTTGAGAGATTGTGTCACTTCTAAATGCACTTTTTTCCCCGCATATTTGAGAATAGTTTGCAGTTATTTGAAACTACAGTCTGGTCCGGTTGCTTTTTGCCATTTGCTCTGCTGAAGTGTCCTTAAGCAATGCATCGAGCCCCAACTTGCTCACACACTTTTAATTAACTAAAGTATCAAGGTGAAAAGGATCAGCAAGGTGTAGGCCTCTCAAAACTAATGTCACCAAGTCCATTAAGTCCATTAATTCAGTGTAGTATCTGTAGAAGAGGCACTTCATCTGAGTATCTGGGTTTGTTTTCCATCTCTCACTGTGTGTGTCTGCATGCATTCACAGTTTGGTTATTATTTATTCCACACATTCTTCTCCCTTGTCAAAAACCACTGATGTATTAAGGAGATTTACATACTGTGGTCAGAGATGACGGCCCATTCATTCCCAATGACGGCTGCTCAGCGGCGCTTGAAGCCAAAAAGAAAAAGAAAGAAAGTCTGTCATGTTTCTGCACGTCCGAGACTTCATCCGGATGAGCCGACTGTCTTCTGGTCGGCTCTCCACTGAACATGACTGAGATATAAAATAATTCAATCCATCATGTGGCTCTTCGAGACTTTACAAATGTTGCTTTATTTGAGTCATTTTGTGGGGTTTGTAACTCTCACCATGTTTTTTTATGGCCGCTGTGCATCACATGACAGACCTGTAAATAATTACACATTTTGGCTAGGGATGCACCGATCCGCTTTTTTCACCTCCGATACCGATATCTGAGGTTTAGTATCGGCCGATACCGATCCGATACCGATACAGAAAAACAGCGCTGAATTATCTAACAAATGGTCTCATTGTGTGGAAAAGACTGGGATCATTATTTTGTGCATCAGACTTGACTTAAACATTTCTTTCCTATTTTTTAAAAACAAATAAACAGATATAACTGTACTGAGTTACTTATTTATTTAATAACTTTGCACCATTACAACAATCTTAAACCAATAGCTTCTCTAGCTTGGTCAAACAACATGTAAAAAAAATATCCATCCATAACAATGAAGTTCATTAACCTCTCCGTGATGTTTGTTGCCTGCACACTATTAGGTGGACATTTTTCACCTCTTTCTTTCATCTCCTTCAAAGTTAGCTGCTTCATACCGCCTTCTTTTTGTTTATTCAGTCCAATGAACTCAGTATGCTCCCTGAAATCTCTGTAGGTGCTTGATTAAGTTGGTTGTGTTATAACTTGACGTTTTACTACCGCCCCTCGGAACATTTAATGCGCAGGTATTGCAAGTAGTCGTCGAGTTTGTAGTGGCAAAAAAAACTCCCTTTTAACAGGAAGAAACCTCAGAACCAGACTCAAAGTGGGAAAACATCTGCCTTGACCTGTTGGGGTACAGAGGAGAGAGAGGAAGGAGAGGAGAGAGAGAGAGGAGGGATAGGAGAGAGAGGAGGAAGGAGAGGAGAAAGAGGAAGGATAGGAGAGAGAGGAAAGAGAGGAAAGAGAGAGGAAGGAGAGAGAGGAAGGAGAGGAGAGAGAAGCACAATGAAAATCAACATTGAAGCTAGTAGGTCCGGGACTGGAATCTGTCATCTGGACGTCTACAGGCCCAGATTACCTGTGAGACGAGAACGGCAAAAAGCCCAAAAATCCATCTTGGAAAAAAATCCCCAAGTCATTTCATAGGGGTTGTGATGCTGATTTACAGACGTCTCTTTCCCTTTGTCAAATTGGATTCAGAGCCTGATGCTCTTCTTGCGGGCTTGGTCAAAAACCTGCCACCTACATTACTAACAATGCATCTCAACTACGGACAGTTAAGTGGGAGATTTGGGTGTATTATGCTAATAGCAGCTAATGTAGCCTGGAGCTGTTGGCCTCCAGCAGAGATGAAGAGCAGGGCTACAGAGGTCTGGTCACCTGACTCACTTCAGAGCTGTCATGTCTCACCATTTAACCATTAAACTCATGGAAGTGACACAGAACTCAGCCACACATGCTCTTTTCTCACGCTGACTTTCATCTTCGCTTCCTCAGATGCGAAGCGAACAAAAACCCTCCTGGGAAGTAAATCTCACCCTGAGCTACAGTCAAAACATGGCAGCTTTTGCTTCTTTCTCACTCACATATCAGCTTTCACCCTGCTCCCTTCTACCTTTTAACACATATAGTAACACTCCTCAACACCTGTAAACAGAGTTTAATGTGTAAACTCAAGAAATCAGTGATTAACCCTCCTGTTTTCCTCGAGTCAAGGAAAGGAAGGAAGGTAGGGAGGAAAGAAAGAAGGAAGGGAGGAAGGAAGGGAGGATGGAGAAAAGAAGAAAGGAAGGTAGGAGGGAGGGAGGAAAGAAGGAAGGAGGGAGGAATGAAGGAGGAAGGGAGGAAGAAGGAAGGAAAGGAGGGAGGAAGGAAGGGAGGAAGACGGAAGGAAGGGAGGGGGAAGGGAACAGTCAAAACAGACGGTCAATTTGACTCGGGAGGACGAACCGAAGAAATGACTCAACTCAAACCATCAGACTCCACTCAGTGTTTATTTCTTTCTCTTCAACAGGTGACAAACAGACCGAGCTACCGATATCGAAACAGGAAGCAAAGCTCATCATTGAGGACTTCGACCCGTCTAAAGAATACAACTTTAAAATCACTGCAGTCCACCGAGGACAGGAAAGCAAACCTCTCCGGGCCAAACATGAAGGTAAGAGAGTCTTTTCATCAGCTGTTAGTGGTAGGACTCTACTGATGAAGTGGTTTTAACCTTCCTGTTGTCCTCCCGGGTCAAATTGACCCCGTCTGTTTTGACTGTTTCTTCTTTCCTCCGTCCTTCCTACCTTTCCTTCCTCCCTTCCTCCTTTCCTTCCTTCTTTCCTCACTTCCCTTCTTCCTTTCCTTCCTTCTTTCCTCACTTCCCTTCTTCCTTTCCTTCCTTCCTTCCTTCCTTCTTTCCTCACTTCTTTCCTTCCTTCCTTCCACCCTTCCTTCTCTCCTTACTTCCTTCCTCTTTTCCTCCCTCCTTACTCCTTTCCTTCCTCATTCCTTCCTTCCTCCCTTCCTTCCTTGACTCGAGGACAACAGGAGGGTTAAAGGCTGATAGTGATGCTGATGCAGGTTATTCTGCAGTTGACAGATTTAGCAGCATGTAATTAAAAGTTAAATGTAAAACTAACTGAACTTGAAAGCAAGAAGTAAGTGTGATGTTGGGTTGACAGCCGCGTCCAATCCAAAATGACAGAAAAGTGCCACCGAACTTCCCTCTGTGGGATCGAGCTCTGTACTTGTGGCTCCAATCAGTGATGGATGTGTCAGCGGGTGTTTTCCATCAGCTGTGATTGGGCAGAACGCCTGCTGTGACATCACTGATTAGGGTGTGGCCATGACAACAACCTCACACACATAGCAGCGATTTAAGTGTTGTGAATTACTGGGTGTAAGTTCTGGATAAAATGGTGCCAAAGTTTCTGTTTGTGTTCAGTAGCTGCCAAAATGAACTGGGTGTATCGTCGTGGGAATTGTCTGAAAGCACTAAAACTTATAATATAGATTACAAGCAGGATTTAAATAGAGTAATTAAAAAGCATGACAATATTTTGCCTGTTTATAAATGTAATAAAGCTGATAAAACGTAAAAACTCTGCCAAATTATTACAGTTATTACATTATTAGCATCATTAAACAAACGTTTACAAAGCTGATAACATACTAATATCACTTTATCTAGTTTTATTTATTGGATGTAAACAACCAGCCAATAATTAAGTTATTACATTATCGGCTTTATTACACACAAAAAACTGCAAAAAATAAGTACAAGCTTTACAATCTGTACAGCAATACAACATCGTCTTTCTTTCCACCCTCAATTCAAATAACTCCCCAAACAAAACCCTTAAAATGGAGGGATAAATGTCAGGAAGAGCAGCAGATCAGGGTTCCCTCTCTCAGGACGGACAGATAATTATAGATGGATTGATAACAACATGTGAAGAGTCAGATCAGGAAGATGTGAAGCATCTTTCAGGTCCAATAAACACGTTGAGTCAATTTCCTTCCTCATTAAACATTTACAAAGCTGATTGTTTTAATTAACCCTCCTGTTGTCCTCGAGTCAAGGAGGGAAGGAAGGAAGAAGGGAGGAAGAAGGGAGGAAGAAGGAAGGAAAGGAGGGAAGGGAAGAAGAAGGAAGGAAGGGAGGAAGAAGGAACGAAATCGGGGAAGGATGTAGGGAGAAAAGAAGGAAGGAGGTAGGGAGGGAGAAAGGAAAAGTGGAAGGGAGGAAGGAAGGAAAGAAGGAAGGTAATGGGAGGGAAGAAGGAGGGAGGGAGGAAGGAAGGAAGGAAGGAAGGAGGGAAGGAAGGAAGGAAGGAGGGAGGGAGGAAGGAAGGATGGACGGACAGAAGGAAGGAAGAAAAGGGGATGGAGGAGGGAAGGAGTGAGGAAAAGAGGAAGGAAGGAAAGAAGGACAGAGGGAAGGAAAGAAGGAGGGAGGGAGGAAGAAAAGGGGATGGAGGAAGGAAGGAAGGGAGGAAAGAAGGAACAGTCAAAACAGACGGGATGAATTTGACCCGGGAGGACGACACAAAGGTTAAAAGTATGAAACCGACATTGTTTGCATCCTTTCTCTCTTTCTAGTTTACAGGCTTCTTCTTTCCTGCATTTCTTGGCTCATTAAAACCACCTGGAACTAAAACTCAATCATAACGGCACAGTCTTCCATTGTTCAGTGATACCTCTGCTGTTTATCCAGCTGTGGAGGACGGAGGCTCGGACTAACCTGAGGAAAGCAGGAGAGAATTCAAACAGCAGAATTAATTCAGAAAGAGCCAAAAAGCCGAACCCAACCGAGCTATTTCAGAGGGAAACACAGGAATAACACATGTTGTTCTTTTTTGAATTGGGTTTATTTAAATTCCAGAAATCCTACAGATGCTGTGTGTCTCCTTCTGAAATGTCAAGGGAGAGAAAAAAACCTTTGACTCAGGATTTATAACATCATGCTGCTCTTCAATGCTATTCTTCTTTCCTCCCTACCTCCTACATTCCTTCCTTCCTTCTTTCCTCAGTCCTTCCTTCCTTCCTTCCTTCCTTCCTTCCTTCCTTTTCTTCCTCACTCCCTTCTTTCTTTCCTTCCTCCCTTCCCCTTTTCCTTTCTCCTTCCCTCCCTCCTTCCTTCTTTCCTCCCTCCCTCCCTCCCTCCCTCCCTCCTACCTTCCTTCCTTCCGTCTTTCGTCATTCCTTCCTTCCTTCCTCCCTTCTTTCCTTCCTCCCTCCCTCCCTCCCTCCCTCCCTCCCTTCCTTCCTTCCTTCCTTGACTCGAGGGTTATTTTCACTAAAACATCATCGTCTTCAACAGATCAACAGATCAGTGATTTAAATCCACCAAACATCTAAAAGTGTTGACTTTTTATATAACTTGTTATAAAAGGATAAAATAAAGTAGCTGAGATCCTCCGGCTCATCAGGACTTTAACTTTAATCACACTGTGTCCAATTCATCAAAGTAAAAAAGGTTTTGATGTGTTTTTCTGTTGCTGCCTTTTGGCTTTTTTCTGATATAAAAGCTTTAATACTCATATTTGAAAAATGAAAAATCTCTTTCTTTGAAACACTTCATAATTAAATCATAGACTGTATATAAAATGGACGTAACATCCATGACTTCACCCATTGGTTTGTGGACTGCTGCTCGGAGGCCAATAGTATCGGATCTGAGCAGCGCCATCTTGAATATTTCAGGTGCATGCTGGGAAAAATAAATACACGGATTGTACTTATATGGGCATCAGGAGGAGCATGAGGCGCCCTCCTGAACCTGTGAACCAATCAACCTGTCAATCACGACGTAGCCACGCCCTAATGCATACCCTGCTTTATCGTCACATATAAAATCAGGGAGGCCAAAATGTCCCAAATGAACATCATACTGCATTGAAGAAGGCTTTAAACTAGCGATTGAGACCATAAACACATTTTGAAAACGTTTACTGAGGTTAGAGATCAAGTGAGAAGTTGGTGAATTCTCCATTGACTTGTATAGAGACGGAAGTCCTTTTGACACCAAAATGGTCACCCCCTGGTGGCCTTTTGATAGAATGCAGTTTTAAGTTACTTCAGCGTTGGCCTCATTGCAGAGGACCGGAACTCCCCACCTGAATTAAATGCATGTTTTCATTTGATTCATTGATTGAAATGAATTGATATACTGTGTTGTAACCCTTTCCTCTTCCTCTCACATCACTCATTAATAGAGATTCTCACATTATGTGTTATTTCTAGCAGTTCAAAGATCATCTGTGGAGATGGCTCAGTCCCAGAGGAGACCAGACAGAGTCGCTGAGGAAAACAACGAGATCTCAGAAGGTAAGAATGAGGCAATCCCGGTGAAAAGAAACCAAAAAAAAAAAACCTGATTGATGGATCTGTGAGTGTCTGGTTGTCTGGATTCAAGACCTCTCCTGTTTAACACGAGCAGAGGAATACTCTTTTTTTTTTTTTTTAAGTCTTTTTTTAAGGAGATTTTTCTCTTTTGAAACCTCATCTCTGCAAGACAAGCTGCCACTCCTCAAGAGCAACTTCAAAAGGGAAAAGTAAGAAAAGTGTCCTATAACCTGAAACACATTTTTCTACAAATTGGGAGAAAACGGAGCTGGAGACTTCTCTTGTTCTCAGCTCAGCTCTCCTAAATCCATCTTTCTCTTTCTTTGTGTGTGAAGAAAAAGTTTCATTTTCAATCCCCTGACCTTTCTGAATCTGAGACTTTTAACCAAGCGGGAAAAAAGAGGTAAAGTGGAAGCTGAAGAGGCCTCCGAGTTTTGTTTTTAAACGGCACATCGTCGCATCTTCTTCTCTCTGTTCTGCCCGATGTCTCATGATTACTGTCCTCACACGTCTGAAGAAGGAAGAATCGCCTGCGAATGTAATATCCTCGCACCTAGACCGCGATTGTCATCGAGCCTCATTCCCTGAGAAAAAGTGCGAAGAGAGGAAATGAAACGGTGTTTGGAGGGGGGGGGGGATTCGAGCAACATCCTTGTGACAGCCAGGAAATGAATAGTGTGGTAAACAAGCTTATTATAATTTTGAGAAGTGATTGTAAGCGACGGCACGCTGAGACGAACAATCAGTTGTTGCAAGGGGAAACAGTAAGGTAAGCTGTGTGTCTTCTTCTTTTCATACTGCAAACAACAGAAGGAAAGTTTAACATCAATAATTGTGCAAAAGAAATTGTTATTTTTACCTCAGAAAACAAGTTAAAGCTCTAAAGACTGTATCTAATGCAGAGGTGTCAAACTGATTTTCAATCATGTGGGCCAGACCATTAAAAAGATGGAAGGAAGGAGGGAGGGATGAATGGAAGGAAGGATGGATGGATGGAAGAAAGGAATGAAAAGAAGACAGGAAGGAAAAATGGAAGGAAGGTATGAAGGAAAGAAGGAAGAGAGAGAGAAGGAACGAAGAAAGGGAGGAAGGAAAGACAGAAGGGAGAAAGGACAGATGGAAGAGAGAGAAGGAAGGAAGGAAAAAAGGGAGGAAGGACAGAAGGAAGGATTGACAGAATAAAGGAAGAAAGGGAGGAAGGAAAGATGGAAGGAAGGAGGGAAGAAAAGAGGCAAGAAAGGGAGGAAGGAAGGACAGAATGAAGGAAGTAAGGAAGGAAGGAAGAAAGTATGGACGGACAGAATAAAGGGAGGAAGGACAGAAGGAAAGAAAGACAAGGAAGAAAGGAAGGACGGACAGAATGAAGGAAAGGAGGAAGGACAGAAGGAAGAACGGGAGAAAGGAAAGATGGAAGGGAGAAGGAAGGAAGGAAGGACAGAAGGAAGAGAGGACAGAATCAAGGAAGGAGGGAAGAAAAGAGGTAAGAAAGGGAGGAAGGAAAGACAGGAAGGAAAGTGGGCCGGATTGGACCCTTTGGCGGGCCGGTTCTGGCCCACGGGCCTCATGTTTGACAGCGCTGCTCTAATGTGTCATAAAGGTTGTAATTTGATGTCTTTGTTGCTACTGTGTGAAAAAAGTCAATAAACATGTTTTTTTTTTCTCTTCTTCTTTGGTTGAAAAAGTCCCTGCAGCTTTTTAATGTAGAATCTCGTAGTTTTTTTAACACGATGCTGCATTCCTTTGCAGCCTTTGAAAAAAAAAAAAGAAAAAAGAAGTGATGTGTGAGTGTTGTCTCATTTTGAAAGCCTCTGAAATGGAGGAATGGTGTTAATGATGGAGTGCAGATGGGGAGATTCTGGCAGACGGTTAGCCGCCGACTTAACCTCAAATTACTGCTTCTGCTCTGAAATACTGACTTTTATATCTTTGTTTTCATCTAAATCTACTTATCAGTGCATCTCAATCAGCTTCTCCCCCTTTATTTGTCTGTTTTTTTAAATGCTGCAGCTTGTTCGAATTTCCTTTTTTTTTTTTTTTCTTTTAAATGAAAATTGCTCCTGCAGCTCTCTCCTCGCTGCAAATTTCATTTCACATTATCACCTTGCCTCATCACATCCGAAGCAACTACTTATCAGTGCTGCTCAATCAGCCTCTCCTTTATTTGTCATTTTTTTTCATAGACTGTATATAAGAAATGGACGTAACATCCGTGACGTCACCCATTGGTTTGTGGACTGCTGCTCGGAGACCAATAGCATCGTATCTGAGCAGCGCCATCATGAACATTTCAGTTGGATGCTGGGAAAAATAAAAACATGGATTCTACTTATATGGGCATCAGGAGGAGCATGAGGCGCCCTCCTGAACCTGTGAACCAATCAACCTGTCAATCACGACGTAGCCACGCCCTAATGCATACCCTGCTTTATCGTCACATATAAAATCAGGGCGGCCAAAATGTCCCAAATGAACATCATACTGCATTGAAGAAGGCTTTAAACTAGCGATTGAGACCATAAACACATTTTGAAAACGTTTACTGAGGTTAGAAATCAAGTGAGAAGTTGGTGAATTCTCCATTGACTTGTATAGAGACGGAAGTCCTTTTGACACCAAAACGGTCGCCCCCTGGTGGCCTTTTGATAGAATGCAGTTTTAAGTTACTTCCGCGTTGGCCTTATTGCAGAGTACCATAACTCCCCGCCCGTTTTTTTTAATGCTGCAGCTTGTTTGAATTTCCTCCTTTTTTTTCTTTTAAATGAAAATTGCTTCTGCAGCTCTCTCCTCTGCTGCGAATTTCATTTCACATTATCACCTTGCCTCATCACATCCGAAGCAATTACAGCCCGAATCCTGTAAAATTAGGATTTTATTCTTCTCTGAGTGGAACGAGACCTCGCCAGACTAAATTTAGTAATTGGTCTTTTTTTTTTTTTTCATTTACCAGACAGCAGAAACTTTACAAGCTTATCTTTCTCTCTGTTACTACCTGAAATAGTCTTAGTGTTAAAGAAAACTCTGATGTCCTCGGGTCATTTTAATCCAGTCTGGGAATTACATTTTTTTGCAATGTGGCGTCCAACCTCCTCTCCAGTAGTGAGGAAGGGAAGATGTTGCAGCAGCAGAAATAAAGAGGAATAAAGATGTGTTTTAATTGTCATAAGTACCCTTAGCAAAAAGTAGTTTATTCAAGTGTACGAGTATACTTATGTATACTCGTAGTCCCCCCCCTCGTTCCTTCTTTCATCCCTCCCTTCCTTTTTTCTTTTCCTCCCTTCTTTTTTCCCTCCTTTTCTTCCTTCCTTCCTTCCCTTCCTTCCTTCCTCCTTCCTTCCTTCCCTCCTTCCAGCTACCCTTCCTTCCTTCCTTCCTTCCTTCCTTCCTTCCTTCCTTCCTTCCTTCCTCCTTTTCTTCTTTCCTTCCTTCCATCTTTCCTTCCTCCCATCTTTCCTTCTTCCCATCTTTCCTTCCTTCCTTCTTTCTTTTCTTCCATCCTTCCACCTTTCCTTCCTCACCATCCTTCCTTCCTTGACTCGAGGACAACAGGAGTGTTAATACCAGATGGCAAACTGCCACAAGATAAACATAAACATACATATTTACTATCCAAAAAGTCGTGGACCCCCAGGAACAAAGGAAATTGGGGCCTTAAGCCATAAAGGATTCGCTGGCACTTCCCTAAAACCTCAAGTCTTGGTGAATGAGATAAGAGGAGCTTGTGTGCAGCAGTCTGAATAAAAGAAAGATTTAACTTAGCTTCCATGATGCATTATGTGCTGCTATAGAGGAACTAAACAGAGACAGCAGCCTCTATAAACACTTCTGATTTGGGAAGATGTTTGAGTGGCACTTTCTTTAAATGAGAGAGATCTGATGTCAGGTGAGAGAGAGCGCTCATCGACTCGACAGATGTTTAATGAAAAAAAAGAAGGGCGCTAGACTTCACCGGCTGTGTTTTGCCGTCGCCAGCCAAGACGAGTCAAAGCAGAGAGCGAGACGGCAGACTGATGGGAGGGAGGCGATCAGCGAGTCCAAAAAGGATCCGATCCAGAGAGATAATTACAGCCGGGACTTCCATAAAAGTTCTTTTTTTTGACTCGTTTCTGCAGCTTTGGGTGTTGTGAGATTGCTACTCTACTGCAGCCTCTTTCATTTGTCTCCTCTCTCTGCGTCTGTTTCCTATTGTAAGTCTGACAGCCTAATAGCTTCAATCTTTGCATAAACAAATGCTTACACCACAAACAAAAAGCCAAAGCAGCATATTAAATGTACAATTTAAAACAAATAGACGGATTCTACTTATATGGGCATCAGGAGGAGCATGAGGCGCCCTCCTGAACCTGTTTACCAATCAACCTGTCAATCACGACGTAGCCACGCCCTAATGCATACCCTGCTTTATCGTCAAATATAAAATCAGGGAGGCCAAAATGTCCCAAATGAACATCATACTGCATTGAAGAAGGCTTTAAACTAGCGATTGAGACCATAAACACATTTTGAAAACGTTTACTGAGGTTAGAAATCAAGTGAGAAGTTGGTGAATTCTCCATTGACTTGTATAGAGACGGAAGTCCTTTTGACACCAAAACGGTCGCCCCCTGGTGGCCTTTTGATAGAATGCAGTTTTAAGTTACTTTCTCGTTGGCCTCATTTCAGAGGACCGGAACTCCCCGCCTGGTCTGCACAGACAAATCCGCATAACAATCAGTTTCATTTATAATTGCAGTTGGTATAAACTTAATGTTGGCAAATGTAGTTATAAAAAGCTTCTCCCACTCTCTCTCTTGCAAGCTTCCACACCAACAACGTGTGTGTGTGTGACATACATCTCTCTACTTATGGTACGTCTTTAACTAATTAAGCTCTTATACATCAGAAACTAAGTTGCTTCAAACAGGTTGATAAAGTGCCTTGTTTAAAAAAAGCAAAGTAATTACATGGTTTGAATCTATTTTTCCCCATGAAAATGCACATAATCAGAAACATTGAAAGTAACAAGATTTTAGTCAGAAACATGCACCAGTTAATAGTAATAGAAATATACCAGTGTTATGTTAATGTTTATTAGGCTGAGTGGAGTTGTTTGCTTTCCTCGAGTTAGATCGATAATTTGCTGGTTGCCTGGCAACCTCACTGGGACGACAAGACTCCAGGAATTCATAGAAGACATAATCCGCCTCGTAACCCCCTCGGATTAACGAACAAATGAGATGCAGAGTGTTAATCAGTGAGATGAATTAGAGTTAGAGTTAATTAGAGGTGCTGTTCTTTGGACACAGCCAGGCTTTGTGTTGTCCTCCCGGGTCAAATTGATCCCGTCTGTTTTGACTGGTCCTTCTTTCCTCCCTTCCTTCCTTCCGTCTGTCCTTCCTCCCTCCCTCCTTCTCTCTTTCGTTACTTCCTCTCTCTTTTCTCCCTTCCTTCTTTCCTTCCTCCATCCCCTTTTCTTCTTCCTTCTGTCCTTCCTTCGTCCCTCCCTCCTTCTTTCCTTCCCTCCTTTTTCTTCCTTTCTTTCCTTCCATCTGTCCTTCCTCCCTCCCTCCTTCTCTCTTTTGTTCCTTTCTTCCTCTTTCTTCCTCCCTCCCTTCTTTCTTGTTTCCTCCCTCCCTCCCTCCCTCCTACCTTCCTTCCTTCCTCCCTCCCTTCCTTCCTCCTTCCCTCCTTTCCTTCCTTCCTCCCTCCTTTCCTTCCTTCTTCCTCCCTCCTTTCCTTCCTTCTTCCTCCCTTCCTTCCTTGACTCGAGGACAACAGGAGGGTTAAAAACATAACTTCCAAATCCATATCCAAAGAAGTTCCAAAGTAGTGAACCTGTTATCTGTTTATTCAGAATTTAGAGTTAAATCCAGCGTAGAAAAACACCCATTTGTGTATATTTGTTCCTCTTTCCCTCTCCTTTCTGTACACAGTCTCTCTCTCTCTTTCTCAAGCTGTCTGCTCAGTTTACCAGAGTTGCACATAAATATAAATAAAGTCGGGCAGCAGAAGCTTGTCACTGGAGGAGGCAAACCATTAGTGGGAGAGAAACGAGAGCGCGGACCGACCGAGAGACCAACATAGTAACAGTTGGTGATGTTTGTCAAAGATCTCGCGGTGGGTCCGCCTCAGCTCTGGCAGGAGTAGTGACCATTTGGCGAAAGAGTCCGAAAATGTTCAGGGTTGAGCAAAGGAGGGAAAGAGAGAGAGAGGGAGAGGAAACAGAGTTTAAATATGGTGTAACTGGTTTAAGAAAGCAACCAAGAGCAGTAAAACAAGTTAAATCTAGATATAAAACCAAATAAAAGTTTTTATGATACAGAAGCTACTGAGTCACCAAACCAAGACTTTCATTGCAATGAATTAGGTCTTAAAATACCAAGTAATAAAAAAAATACTGGTTTGGAAATTAGTTTACAGTCATATGAAATAGAAAAAAAAAGAATATGTTCACTTTTGAGAAGCTGAAACGAGCAAAACTTTGTAGTTTGACTAAAAAAATGCAAACAAACTTAAGATACTTTTGTGCTGTGATAGTTGCAAAACAGCTGGCGTGTGAACAACTCTGCACTAATGGGTACAAATTAATTCATTGAAGGGACTCTGCAACTCATTAACCATCTTGTTTCTTTAGAGTTAATTAGATAGACATGCTACAGCTAATGTTAATGTTTATGGCTCATTACAACTGTGGACACACGTTACAAATGAGTCAACAAACCAACATTTAAATTGCCAATGAATTAGGTCTTAAAATACCAAGTAATAAAATTAGTTTACAATCATAGAACATAGACAAAAACCAAAGACTTTCACCTTTGAGAAGCTGAAACGAGCAAAAGGTTGTAGTTTGACTAAAAAGCTTAAGATACCTTAAAGTGATAGTTGCAAACAGTTGGCGTGTGTGAACCACTCTGCACTAATGGGTACAAATTCATTAATTGGAGGCACTCTGCATGCAACTAATGAGTTAATTAGATAGAGCGGCTACAGCTAATGTTAATGCTCTATGGCTTCACTGTATTGGGAATGAAACACTGCAGGATTCAGGGGTTCAACTATTAAATAGTTCAATGGAGTCGAGAAGCTTTGACATACAAAACAACCATTTTATGGCTCATTTCAACTGTGGACACACGTTACAAATGAGTCAACAACCAGTACTTTAATTGCCAATGAATTAGGTCTTAAAATATCAAGTAATACAAAAAAGAATACTGGTTTGGGCATTAGTTTACAATCATATGAAATGGTTAAAAAACAGAAAATGTTCACTTTTGAGAAGCTGAAACGAGCTCAGTCGACTAAAAATGTGAGTCTGTATCTTTTAAGTGATAGTTGCAAACAGTTGGGAGAGTGTGTGTGTGTGTGTGTGAACCACTCTGCACTAATGGGTACAAATGCATTAATTGAAGGCACTCTGCATGCAATTCATGAGTTCATTAGATAGACAGTTAATGTAAATGCTCCACTGTATTGGGAATGAAACACTGCAGGATTCAGGGGTTCAACTATTATATTGTTCATTGGAGTCGAGAAGCTTGACATACAGAACAACCATTTTATGGCTCATTAACAACTGTGGACACACGTTACAAATGTTGGGTGTCATGTGAGATTAGAGCGAGGAAGCTAAGAGGGTCTCTGAAGCCGTTGGACCATCTGACAGGAACACCAGCCTTTAGTCTGCTCCAGTTTGAGCCAGACATGGAATAAAAAATCATGTTAAACTGGAAGAATATATTAGATTTCATGGCTGTATCTGAGACTCTTAAAACACTTGCTAAAAGGAAGTAATTATGTGCAGGGGTGTAGGTGTAGGGCTTTTAGACGACAGTAACAATGGAAAGAAAGTAAAGCACAAGCCACAATTCAAAATTTAAATCCAAATATACAACCTTTCAATCCATATAAGAGCTTCACCCAGGTCTTTTTTTGACTGGCTTGGTCTATTACGATTCAGATTTGAATTGTGGCTTTGCAGGAAGTTTAAAAAAAAACTTGCTAAAAATACAAGGAAACAGTAAAATATTGTGGCGTCTTATCAGAAATATTTCATACTTGATGGCGTTTACTCACACACACCTCTCTGCAGCTTTCAGTCCATGCCACTGCTCTCATTTTTCCATCCAATATCTCTCACAGGTCTGCTCTATTTCCCTTTTCATGCAATTTGCAGCATAATTTAGCAAAGCAAACTGATTTTAATGGAACCGTTACCATCATCTTTCATTTATTGTGCATAATGTGTCTGTGTATGTTGAAAAATGGTCATAGTGTGTTGTGGTATATCTGGTCTTTTGTAGGTTCGGTAATCTCAAGCGTTTAGCTCCATGTGGTTTGCTTTGAAAGGAGATATCAAAGTTCTTACTGCCAGACCCTCATTAACAGCTGAATGAGCTGCTGCTAATTATCATTCAGTTCATTATGATTGACTTTGTCATTGTAGATAAGTGTTTTAGGGGGGGTTTGTTGTTTGTTGAAGGACTCTGTTTATTAGACGTAAAGGACTTCTGCAGAGAAATGACTGAAAGGCTGAATCACTATTATCCAGAAAACTGTGTGTGTGCTCTATTACAGGCGGCTACCTTTGGGGGCCTTTAGACCAGTTAATTTGGGGACGGATTGTGCAACAGGACATAAGTTGTCTTAAATTGAAAAAAGGGCAGATTTTTTGGTCAGTGGTTAAGGTTAGGGTTATGGTAAGTCTCTCAAAAATTGATATAAACTAGTTCAGTGCCCGTGCAAAATGTTTTACTACAAAGTCAGACTTCCCAACTCACCTTCATGTTGATAGCGGCTCCCTGACGCCTGCAAATGAGATCCAATCTCTATAGCTCTGTGTTGCCGCTTATCTGAGTAATCTCCCCCCCCCCAGACCGACACTGATCGCCCCAGACTTTTTGCAGGTTGGGATGTCTGCAAAGCATCCTGGGCTATTCGAAGTGTTTTCAGTTTCGTCCATTTTTTTTTAGGGTCTGAAGTGTATTTCACATGTTAGCTGCCAAAGCTGTGCTGCCTTATAGCCTCTCTTAATCTGGTCCTGCGCTGTGCTCAGTGTGTGAGAAGGGGGAGTGGCCAGCAGGTAGAGCGGCTACAGCAAATGTGTGCTTCTTTTTACCGATATATTTATCTATATCTTTTACGTTTCTTATCCAAACAACGTCAAACTTGGCACTGCACTTACTCGAGCCCGTAGCAAGACCACCTGTCACGTTTGAAATGAATCTGATGAACGGTTCGAGAGATATGCAAATAACAGACAGACAGACAGACAGACGTTCCTGTCATTTATAAATATATGTATGTAATGTCCCCAAAAGTGACCATGCTGTGAGTGTGAGTGTGTGTGTTGTGTTCTTGTCTATCTATCATAATGGGGACCAGTTTCTGTTGAAAACCAGTGATGTGAGGACATTACTGAATTGTGAGGACATTTCGGTCAATCCGCACAACTTCAAAAGGGGGCAATTTGAGGCTTAAGACTTAATTTCACGGTTGAGGTTAAAACTGGGTCATGGTTCGGTTTAGGGTAAAGGTTAGTGTGTCCTCACAAGGGTATAAAGACCAGCGTTTGTTGGTGTAAGTCACCTGCTATTTCTCCAAACTGCCCCTAACTGGCCGCAGGCTAAAGGGGACAGATGGGGGGGAGGTAGGAGCCAATGAGTGAATAAACACCCACACACCACCCCTCCATCATACACACACATATCACACACTCAAATACACACACTCTCCACCCGACCCCATCATTGTCCCCTCCAGCTATCTTTTTTCATCAGCACTGCTTCTCTCTCTTGACAGCTATATTTGTTTGAACAGTTTTTCTCTCTCTCTCTCTCTCTCTCTCTCTCCTCGTCTCTCCTCTCTCTCTCTCTCTCTCTCTCTCTCTCTCTCTCTCTCTCTCTCTCTCTCTCTCTCTCTCTCCCCCCCATCATTTTTCCTCATTATTCTCTTCCATCTTTTGGTCGTTGGTCGGCTTCATTTCCTTTTCCTCTCCTTCCCTTTCTTGTTACGACATATTACTGTTACGTGAGCTTCTCGTGCACTACAAAGAATATGTAAAGTGACATTTCAGAGCTGTGTGAGATGATTTTTAGATGGGTGAAGCATCTTTGAGCAGCTTTCTTTTATCCTCCTTTTTGTCTTTTATCTCTTTTTTATTTCTTATTTTTTGCTATGATACCTATTTAAACATTTCTGCTACAAGACCTGAAGACAAATATTGATACTAACTAGTTTGTGTATCTGTTATTAGGAGCTCTATAAGGAGAGCAGATGTAACTTTCTTCTTCTTCTTCTTCCTCCTCCTCTTCCTCCTTCTCCTTCTCCTTCTCCAGCTGGCTCTAATCGAACCCAGACAGACACATGTGCACCTTCTGCAGATGATGAGAATATTAATTGCATATCATATTTGATGAAAGTATTGAACTCCCCCCCCCCCCCCCCCAGTTACAGCATTAAATTCAATTTTACACTCCTGCTTCAAAGCTTCTACTACACAATTTCAGTCATCATGTTAAGACCCCCCCCCCCCCCCCTTTTTTATTTTTTATTATTCCTCCAATTTTCCTCTCCTCTGTCCTCTTCTTCCTCATTCCTCTCTCAATTTTCACTTTCAGCCCTGTCTCAGCAGCAATTTCTGTGCCTTCCCTCCCTCCTATATCTGAATCCTCTCCTACAGCTTCACCCCTCCGTCTCATAGCTGACAGTCCTCTCCTTGCCCACACTTGCTGAATACCACAGCTATAGCCTCACAGGTCTGTTCTTGGGCTGCTGCCTCGCTGCTGATCAGACCTTTAACAGCTGCCTGCCTGCCTGCATACATACTGTCAATCTGGAGTTTCGGCTGCTTGTTTGTCTGCTGCTGATGTTGTCGTGTGTGTGTGTGTGTGTGTGTGTGTGTGTGTGTGTGTGTGTGTGTGTGTGTGTGTGTGTGTGTGTGTGTGTGTGTGTGTGTGTGTGTGTGTGTGTGTGTGTGTGTGTGTGTGTGTGTGTGTGTGTGTGTGTGTGTCTGCATTTCAATGTGCTTGTCTCTGCAGGCCGCCCAGGTACTTACATGGATGGTGCAGATAAATGAATTGCAGCTATCTTCTTCTGGTAAAAGCAGCTGTAATTGGCTTCTTGGATTCTCAGCATTTACACTTGAAATGTGTCCCAGTTTTACTAGTGAAAAATAAAGTTAAAATGTCCATAAAAACTCCACAAAACAACTCCTGGAACATAACCTGCTTCTACTATGTGTACCCAATAATTTCAAATATGTCTAGATAGCTTGCAACACAAGTATTTATTCAACAGCTAGTGACTAGACCTCAACCTCAGGTGAGATAAAATGAAACAGGTTTTTGTATCATCATTATGATATGATTTATATATGGATTACAGACATGAATACACAATCTAATATATAACATGTTTTCCAACGTGGTCCCAAGATGTTAAAAAAGCAAATGAACAAATGACATTTAGCACAAAACTAACAAAAGTCATGAAATCCAAAAATGTATGACCATTAAATAACCGTCAAGGGAGGAAGGAAGGGAGGAAGGAAGGGAGGAAGAAGGAAGGGAAAGGAGGAAGGAAAGGAGGAAGGAAGGCAGGCAGGCAGGAAGAAGAGAGGGAAGGAAAGGAGGGAGGAAGGAAGGAAGGAAAGAAAGGAAGGAGAAAGGAAAGAAGGGAGGAAGGAAGGACGGAGGAAAGAAGGAAGGAAGGAAGGTAGGAGGGAGGGAGGGAGAAAAGAAAAGAGGAAGGGAGCAAGGAACGAAAGAAGGACAGGAAAGACGGAAGGGAGGAAGGTAGGGGGAGGAAAGAAAGGAAAAGTGAAAGGGAGCAAGGAAGGAAAGAAAGAAGGACAGGAAAGACGGAAGGGAGGAAGGTGGGAGGGGAGGGAGGAAGGAAGGAAGGAAGAAAGTGGGATGGTGGAAGGAAAGAAGGAAATGAGGAAAGAGAGAGGAAGGAAATAAAGAGAGAAGGAGGAAGGGAGGAATGACAGACGGAAGGAAGGAAGGAAGGAAGGGAGGAAAGAAGGAACAGTCAAAAACAGACGGGGTCAGTTTGACCCGGGAGGACGACACGAAGGTTAAAAATAAAAAGTCATAACGCCCATATCAGGGACAACAAGGACAGATTGAGGGCTAAAATAAATAAAGTCAAAGTCAAAGTGTTCTTGGACCAAATACTGAACCCCAAAATTGCTCCCAATGGTTTTCCGCCATTGCTGTGTGTGTGTGTGTGTGTGTGTGTGTGTGTGTGAGAGAGTGAGCAGCAGAAACATTGTAAGTGCTTTGGATAGGAGATTTCATTATAAATCTGTTACCCTACTCTATAAATAAGTGCTGACCTGATTTCTATAAGCCTTGTTCATTTTTAACAGCTGGATGTGTAGTAAAAAAAAAGAGTTTCTGGCTACATTTCATCCTATTCTGAGGGCGGCATTTGTTTAGGCTGCAGTTGAAATACTAAAGCTCTGATTGTGCTCATTTTTTTGTATTGATGGCATTTACAACAATTCAAGGATTAAAGTCGTCTGTTTTTACTTGCTTGTCCCTGCTGGGAGGAGCTGGATGTGAGTGAGGAGCCACGTTAGCCAAATGGAAAGTAGACAATCATGGTTTAACTAGGTAGAAGTTTTAACAAGTCGTCCTCCAGAACGACACATAAGAGCAATTTCTGTTTTTCTTTTTATTGTTTTTCTTTAAGGTCTGGTTAGATTTACGTAAAGATTAAGTTTGGGTTAACATGATCACTAACTGGGTTAAAGTTCCTTAATGTTAGCCAACCTTTATCATCATGGCTGCGATAATAACCACAGGGTTCAGATTAAGGGACAATTGTAGTTAAAAAACCTGTCCTTACTGTAGGTACGTCATTTGACCTGCACCACTGCTCCACGTCATAATTACTACGGGCCACTAGATGGCATCTGTTGCTTTAAACGTAACTATATGTAACTTTTTGGGTGACTGACGTTACCTAATGTGCTGTTTTCTTGAGTTGGGTAACACTTTACTTGAAGGTATACTTTTATGACTGTTGTCATTAAGTGTCATTCAGTCTTTGTAATGACAAGTTGACATTAATCAAAGTGACATTACCAGAAAATGTCTTCGTCATGACATCTTGACGTTAACAAAATATGCACCTATTTTTGTGTTTATGGCAAGTTGACATAATGATTATTATAATTAGATGTGCAAGGTTACAGACCAATTCTAGGTCTTGGTCATAGATGTTTGACAGGATACAGACAGGAAACCCAAAACTGACGGTCATGACATCATTATGACAGTTTAATTAAGAAATTATTTGACCTCAAGTAAAGTGGTAGCATTTTGATTTGTCATTAACATAATGTTTATGACGCGTTCATGACAGTGTGATGTAACAGTTATGACAGTGTCCAGTCACTCTTATGACGATACCTTCAAGTAAAGTGTTACCAAGTGTTGTTTAGGATAGAAACATCTTTCCTGCTCACTCTAAACAGTGTTAATTCAGTTTATATCGAAGCTATTTGTTTCATCTCCACAAATACCCTCGTCTTTCTGCCACCACACAAACTATTTGTCTGTCTAATTCTCCTGCTGTCTGCCCTCCATTGTGTGTGATGGATGTGGAGTGTAATCTGACATGAGAGCACTATAACTCATCTACAACCTCGCTTCGCTCTCCGAGCACCCAGGTGGCTCATGCAGGGGGTCACTACAGGTCAGCACACACACCTGCCTGCCCCCCCCCCCCCCCCCCCATTCACCTGTCTGTCTGTTTTTCATTTGATCGTTTTACATCTCTTTTTATCAAACATCAGTGGGTTTTCTTCCATGGTGGATTCTTTACAGTAGTGAATTAAAGTATGCAAATGCAGCTTTATTCTTAGTAACTGTTATTTATATAAAGCATTTCATACACAATGGCAACTCAATGTGCTTTACGTAAAACAAACATTTAGTAGCAATTGGAAATAAAAAAACATAAAAACATGCAATTTGAGAAATAAAAATAAAACCCAATAATAGTAAAACATGGAAACACTAATAATAAAAACAAAGTACAGGAAAAAAGAAAGAGAGAGAAATAAAATACTAGAATAAAGCATTAAATATAAGGTTGCAGCATAAAAATGAAAGATTATTAAATTAATCGATTTGTTGTTCGACAGAAAAATAATCGTTAACTATTATTATAATCGATTAATCATATTTGGTCATTTGAAAGAAGAAAAAAATGTTCAGGTCCGAGCCTCTCAAATGAGTCTAACATCATACAAATAAATATTTTCTGGCTGTGACTACCTCACTCTGAGCTTTGGGAAACAATTTGTGACATTTATAGACCAAATAATAATACATAATGAAAATAACAGTTTAGTTTCAGCCCTGACTAAACTGAACTATTCCAAAGCTAAATAACTGTTAAATGAGGCGAGGGTCAACGATTACTCGCTGCCGACGCCAAGAATCAGCAGCTGCCGTTCTGTTTCAGGCAATTTAGAAGAAACATGCAAACTGTGATTTTCCAACAGGAGATTATTTCCTTCGGTTCATTTTTCGACAAACATAAAACCGTCATTATGTTTGTGACCCAACGAACGAGCTCATGCACTCAGCTGCCAGTCTGTGAGGTACACTTATATAAAAATAATACACTGATGATAATAATGATAATAAAGCCCTGCAGTAATATCAGACCTTAAGAGAAGCAGTGATATCAGACCCTAAGAGAAGCAGTAATGTTCAGCTTTTTATATGAAATAGTTTTCTAAAGATGTTGATTTCATTCAGTGTTTTATGGTGATTTCTGAGGCTTTTGTTTGTGCTGCTGGAGAATTGAGTCAGGGAACAACACCTGAGTGCAAAACTGAACACAATTTAACCTTTGTGTCGTCCTCCCGGGTCAAATTGACCCCGTCTGTTTTGACTGTTCCTTCTTTCCTCCCTTCCTTCCTTCCTTCCTTCTTTCCTCCCTCCCTCCTTCCTTCCATCTTTCTAACCTTCCTCTCTCTTTCCTCCCTTCATTCTTTCCTTCCTCCATCCCCCTTCCTTCCTTCCTTCCCTCCTTCCTTCCTTCTACCTTCCCTCCTTCTCTTTCTTTCCTCCCCCTACCTTCCTCCTTTCCTCGGTCCTTTTTTCCTTTCTCCCTCCCTCCCTCCTTCCTTGTTTCCTCCCTCCCTCCTTCCTTCCTTATTTCCTCCCTCCCTCCTTCCTTCTTTCCTCATTTCCTTCCTCCCTTGTTTCCTTCCCTCCTTCTTTCCTTCCCTCCTACTTTCTTTCCTCCTTTCCTTTATTCTTCCTCCCTTCCTTCCTCCCTCCTATCCCTCCCTTCCTTCCTTCCTTTTTCTTTCCTTCCTTCTTTCCTCTGTCCTTCACTTCCTTCCTCCCTTCCTTCCTCCTTCCTTTCCTTCCTTCTTCCCCCCTTCCTTCCTTGACTCGAGGACAACAGGAAGGTTAAGTAAGAAGACCTTTGGTGTTTTGAGATGTTTGGGAAAATGAAGATTATATGATTGTCTGGTTGAGTCAGTTTTAAAGTTCATGATTTTACATTATCTGTAATATTTCTGTCCTTTAGTTATATTTTGTTCATATAAGTACATATTTGGAAAAAAGACTGTGAGAAGTGATGTTAAGACTATAAATGTGGACAAGTTAAACACTCCCGTCAGCAGTTAAATAGGGGTTACAATCTGAAATGAAGACTCCTCTTTAGCGGCAGGCAGGTTCGGTCTTGTTTGTGTAACATGAGGCTCCGTCTTTATTATATCACACTTACATCCTGATACACTATCTTACCCCAATGGAATCTAAATTATTCCAGGCCAGAGTTCACTGATCCAACTCTTATTAAACACAGGCTGTTTGTATTTCTCTCAAGGCATGTCGGCCCGAGTTACATCACCGTCTCACCTGGGTGTGTGTGTGTGTGTGTGTGTGTGTGTGTGTTGCATTCCTGAAGCTACTGCACTGTACTAATAAATATTCCTTCAGTAAGTAATTTGACTTGGATAGCAGCTAAATACTAGAAATATTAACCTTCGTGTCGTCCTTCTTTCCTCCCGTCCTTCCTTCTCTCTTTCCTTCCTTCCTTCTGTCCTCCCTTCTTTCCTTCCCTCTTTCCTTCCTCCCTTCCTTCTTTCCTCTGTCCTTCTTTCGTTCCTTCCACCCTTCCTCTTTTCCTTTCTCCCTCCCTCCCTCCCTTGTTCCTTCTTTCCTCCCTCCATCCTACCTTCCTTCCTTCTTTCCTCCCCTCCTTCCTTCTTTCCTCCCCTCCTTCCTTCCTTCCTTTCCTTCCTCCCTTCCACCCTTCCTCTTTTCCTTTCTCCCTCCTTCCCTCCCTCCCTCCTTCCTTCTTTCCTCCCTCCTTCCTACCTTCCTTCCTTCCTTCTTTTCTCCATCCTTCCTTCCTTCCTTCCTTCCTTCCTCCTTTCCTAGCACAGTCTGTTTGTATTTCTCTCAAGGCTGTCGGCCCCGAGTTACATCACCGTCTCTTCACTTCAGTATGCTCACCTGTGTGTGTGTGTGTGTGTGTGTGTGTGTGTGTGTGTGTGTGTCTGTGTGTGTGTGTGTTGCATTCCTGAAGCTCCTGCACTGTACTGTATGTGGAGCAAATGTCCCCTCTAGGATAGAAACATGAGGATAGCTGAAGGCAAAAGGACTGAAAACACATCACTTTTTTATCTTATTAACTATAAATCACATATATTTAATATTACTGCTAACGATGTGTAAAAATGCAGAATATCACTTTTTAGATTGATTTTTTATTCCTTGCGGCCAGCTATTAGTTTTCTTCATTTCACTACTTTGGCAACTTGCTTGAACATTTAGCCAAATACTTATAATAAAGCTGTCATGTATTAAAGCAGTTGTGGGCAAAGACCTGGAAACTGATCTCCATGAGGAAATATGAAGAGATTAACACATTAAAATGATGCTCTTTAAATAAATAGTTATGCATTATTGCCAGAGTTTGATTTCCTCACAGTTTACAGGAGCCAAAACTAACTAATTAACTAATTATCTGTTCACATACCAAGCTTTTCAACACGGTCTGTGCTCATAATGCATAATGTTAATAAACCTTTTTGGCATTTAAATGACTTAATAATACATAGCAAATACATTAATTTTCATTAATTATCAACTTATCGTACAATCATTCATGCAAACATACAGTGTTTATTAGACTGAGAGGCTGTAAACTAATAAATATTCCTTCAGTAAGCAACTGATAGCAGCTAAATACTAGAAATATTAACCTTTGTGTCATCCTTCTTTCCGTCTTTCCTTCCTCCCTCCTTCTCTTTCCTCCCTTCCTTCTTTCCTCCCTCCCTCCTTTCCTTCCTTCCATCCTTACTTTCCTTCCTCCCTCCCTTCTTTCCTTTCCTCCCTTCCTTCTTCCCTCTTTTTCTTCCTTCCTTCCCTCCCTCCTTTTCTTCCTTCTTCCTTCTTCCTTCCTTCCTTCCCTCTTTCCTTCCCTTCCTACCTCCCTCCGTCCTACCTTCTTACCTTCCTTCCTCCCTCATTTCCCTCCTTCCTTACTTCCTTCCTCCCTTCCTCCCTCCCTCCTGCCCTTCCTTCTTCCTCCTTTCCTTCTTCCTCCCTCCCTTCTTCCTTCCTCCCTTCCATCCTTCCTCCTTCCTTCTTCCTCCCTTCCTTCCTTGACTCGAGGACAACAGGAGGGTTAATGTAAATCAGGCTTGAAATGTTTTTCAGGGAAGCAGTTGAGACATTTTTTTCCCTCATTACCGTCAGATTGGAAAATTTTCAGATGATTCGTCTGCTGCTCGTTTTTTTGGACAGTTTGTTTCTCCGTCACATGTTGGTTTTCTCCACTGAGACAGTTGGTGTTGAAGGAGAGTCGGGCTCATGATACCAGCTGCACAAGTACAGTCAAGATGTGGCTTTGCACTGCTGCGTATGTCAATACTTCAACATATTGATGTGGATTTATTCCTGTTTGTTTTTTCCTGTGTGCACAATATGTTTCTGTACACATGGTGAGGCTGACACTGAATTTATTTATTCTGTGGCTTATGGCGTCTGTTTGTTATAGATATCTGTCATATGTAGATAGAGCATTGGTTATATCAGTGTATGCACAGGGTTTGTTTTCATTATTGGACAAATAGAAAAGAAGCAGAAAAGACACAAACAGGCTTTATGAGGCATTTAGTTGTATTTATGGTACATATGTGAGAAATCTCCCATTCTCACTGTTGTAAAGCCTGAATATACTGAATGAAAGTAGTAGTAGTTGTAGTTAGTAGGAACCTTTAATTATGCGTCAGTTAGAAAGACAGAAAAAGAAAAGGAACAACAGCAAAGAAAATAAAATAAAAGGTGTAAAATATTGAGTTCTATCAAGAAATGTAAAAAGCTCCAACACGGTCTCGCTCACTGCTGCTTTGATTGAAGGAAGGATGAAAGGGAGGGAGGAAGGAAGGAAGAAAGGAAGGAAAAGAAGACAGGAAAGAAAGATGGAAGAAATAGGAGGGAAGGAAGGAAGGAAAAGAAGACAGGAAAGAAAGATGGAAGAAAGAGAAGAAGGACATAGGGAAGGAGGAAAGGAAGGAAGGAAGGAAGGAAGGAAGGAAAAGAAGACAGGAAGGACAGATGGAAGGAAGGAAGGATGAAAGGGAGGAAGGACAGATGTAAGGAAAGTAATATGTAAGATGGCCATCACATCACATCAAGAGCTGCCTCAATCATCCAATGAGAGGTGGAAAAGTTGATGTAGCACCAACCAAAATTCAAAATGAAGCTTAACATCTTAAATCTAATAATGAAGCTTCCTCTGAAGACTTGAAAACATCAGGAGGAGACTGTAAAGGCCCATTTATGCTCACATACTTCCATGCGTCCTTTACGTTGGCATGGATGTTAACCAACACATCCACCAGGGGGCAGCACAGAGTCAAAAGTTCACGACAACAACAAACTCAAAAACAAACATGGCGACTGTGGAGGAGATATTGGTAATGTTATCAATGATAAAAGACAAAAACATATGTTTAAAGTTTCTAACCAACTCGCACAACCTTTCCTCAAAAAGTTCCGCCCTTGTTATTTCTTCCTCGTGTCTCACTAGAGCTACGTATCGGGTAATGACATAATGACAGCAACACTGCCCCCCCATGGTTTCCAGTGGTACTACTCCGTTTGGTCCGTATCCGTAAGCTTTATGGAAACGTGCAGAAATACGGACGAAATGAACGCGGAGCACGGACATAAATGGGCCTTAAAGCTCCTCAAATGAATACATGACACTAACAGAAACATAATATTCCCATAGTGTTTTCCCTCGTTGGAGCTTTAACTGCTGCTCATCTTGTCGTCCTCTTCTTCTGCGATGGTTTAATGGCACCTAACTCCTAATATTCATATATTACAGTAGTGGATGGAAACATGCTTTAATTAGCATTTTTACATTATATTACACAAGAGCTTCCTCAATCATCCAATGAGAAATACTGGAAATATCAATCTGACTAATGTTCATACAAATAGTGTATGTAGAGAATTAGAATGTTTATTTTGCTCCATGACGTTAAACAATGCTTGAAAAAATATGTTCAAGCTCTTCTTAGAAGAAGCTTTTCACACAAACACACACTGATGAAGAAGAGGAGCAGCAGCAGCAGCAGCAGCTCGGTGTGTGATGTCAACCTGCTGCACTGCCGTTAAAGATAAATGATGATCCAATAATTCATGTGTGCAGGGCGCTGTGAAGGCCGGAGAGGAGGAGAGGTGTTGATTTAGTCACATTTGAGGGAGAGGGAGAGAGAGAGAGAGGCGATGGTAGAGGAGGAGGAGGAAGGCTCAATACAAGCTCCATCACCTTCTATTTGACACTGTGACAAACTCATTTAGATCTGAGAGAGAAATGGAAGGACATGAGGAGACGGTCGAAGGAGGGAGGTGAAGAACCCCCCCCCCCCCGGTATGAAACCAGCTGCATGCAAACAGTCATTGCTATGTTTGGCATCAGACGGTCTGATGGGAAACAGTAGAAAACAAGGAGGGAAAGTTTTTGCACTGCTTGAAACAGATCGTTGGAGCTGATGATGTAATTGTGATCATTCATTGAGTCGGTTGTTAATAAGCTCGGGGACGAGGAGCCGAGGGGACGACGTTACGCTACATATCAATGACATCCAGACTGAGGGAGGGAGAAAAGCCTCCTCATTTGTTAATCAGTGTTGGAGAGTAAAGAGAAGAAACAGCAACTGTTTTATCTCTTTTGGTCCGTTGATTGATGCATCCGGTTGGTTTGTAGGAGAAGGAAGAGAAGGAAGGAAGGAAGAGAAGGAAGGAAGGAAGAAAAGGAGGAAGGATAGATTGAATGAAGGAAGGAAGGAAGGAAGGAAGGAAAGATGGAAGGAGGGAAGGATGAAAGGGAAGAATGACAGATTGAATGAAGGAAGGAAAAGAAGACAGGAAAGAAAGATGGAAGAAAGAAGAAGGACGGAGGGGAGGATGAAAAGGAGGAAGGAAAGATGAAAGGAAGAGAAGACAAGAAGGAAGGAAGGAGGGACAAATGGAAGGAAGGAAGGAAAAGAAGGAGGAGAAGACAGGAAGGAAAGAAGGACAGATGGAAGGAAAGAAAAGAAGAGAGGAAGGAAAATGGGCCGCATTGGACCCGTTGGCAGGCCGGTTCTGGCCCACAGGCCTCATGTTTGACACCACAACTATAAATGCTTAGTTAGTAATCTGTAATAATTTTCTAAGCATGTAAAAGATCATTTCATCGATGCGTTTTAGCCATCAACTCCACATCTGTTAAATCAGAGTTCTGGGGAAGCTGCAGAGGAAACAAACAGAGAAGCATTCTGGGTAAATGTACAACATGCAAAGTACCAGATATGAAATGAGCTTTATTTCTTTAATCCTCCTTTAATTTATTCTCTATTAACCTTTTTAAAGTAGAAGAAGGAATTTACCAACAATTGAAACTGAAATGATTGTGGGGGAAAAGAAACCCATTTGTAGTTTCTTATCAGTGCTCTCTCTCTCTTTCTTTCTTTCTCTCTCCATCTTCTCTCCATCCATCCAGCAGTGTTACTGTAATTATTTCCTCCCTTTTTTTTTTTTTACCCCTTATTTGTTTGATTGTTTCCGAGCTGTAAATATCTAGGTGACGTCTTTTCCCCCCCGGAGTTTCCACCAGAAATAAAAGACACTCTTTCTTTTTTTATCTTCTTCTCTCTCTCTCTCTCTCTCTCTCTCTCTCTCTCTCTCTCTCTCTCTCTCTCTCTCTCTCTCTCTCTCTCTCTGCCTCTCTCTCTCTTTGTCTCTCTCTCTCTCTCTCTCTCTCTGCCTCTCTCTCTCTTTGTCTCTCTCTCTCTCTCTTTCCCTTTCTTTCTTGCTCTGTTTCCGTCTCATTTTTCTTTCACCCCTTCCCCTCCCCCCTTTTTTTCCTTTTCTCTCTCTTTCTTTTTCTCCGCCTCTCATTATCACATTTCCTTTCATTCCATTTTTTTTATTTTTTATCTCACACTGTAACTTTCCTTTTTATCTCTCCGCTGCTCTTTATCTTTTTTGGCACTTCCTTCCTTTCTTTTCTCTGTCACAGTGCTTTTCACTCTCATTTCTCTCTGCCTCATTTGTCTTTTTCCTTCCATATATCTTTCTTTATCTCTCAGACTGCATCTTATTCCCATCACTCATTCTTCTCCTGTATCTGCTGCTCTGAAGCTTTTCTTCAACTTTTTTTTTTTTTTTTTTTTTTTTTTACTATATCTTCGTCTTTTGCTCCTTTTTTTAATCTTTCTTTTACTCCCTGGTTTTTTTTCTCCCTGTCTTTTTTCATTTGCTCTCACTTCGTCTCTTCCTTATTCATTTTTCTCAATCTCAGCCATTAATCTACCTTTTCTCTTTCTTTTCTGTCCATCATTCAACAAACATGGCAGTTCATTTCCTTTTTTTCGCTGCTGTCTGCCTTTTGCTTTTTTCTGTTTCTGACGACACGACTGATCAGATGTTAGTATATCGATTAGTAACCTTTATTTATACTGAGTCGATATATTATTGGCCGATATTGGACTATCACATATCTGTTTTATGCCGTCTGATATGTTCCGATATGTGTTTTTAAAGATATATAGTGAGCATTTTATGTATATTTAATCCTTTACCTAATTTAAGTTTCTTTATATATACTTAGAAGATAATCTTTCAGTGCACTGATGTCATTTAAACTGTAAATTATCACAGCCTGCAATACATATTTTTGGTTTGGTGACCTCATTTGGAAAGAAAAAGTGTGTTTGTGTATATATTCTATATATATATATAAGATTATGAGTCGATATTGGAATTGTTTTATTCCCCAATATTGGTATCAGCATCGGCCCCTAAAGTCTAATACTAGCTGCACAATATATATAACATTCTGCAAAGTGTAAATGAAATATTCTATTATCAGAAATAAATCTTACGGCAGAGTGATGAACAGAATTAAGAAGTGTGTCTATAAATGACATCACCGACATAAATACTGCCTCAATAATCCTTTTCCTGCAAGAACAATGATTCTTGTTTCTGTAGAGTTAAAAACTGTTAATCTGTTATTTTCAAGTTTTGCTCTTTCTGCTGCTGTGTGTGTGTGTGTGTGTGTGTGTGTGTGTGTGTGTGTGTGTGTGTGTGTGTGTGTGTGTGTGTGTGTGTGTGTGTGTGTGTGTGTGTGTGTGTGTGTGTGTGTGTGTGTGTGTGTGTGTGTGTGTGTGTGTGTGTGTGTGTGTGTGTGTGTGTGTGTGTGTGTGATTTCCTGTGGTTTTAGTACCTTTTTCAGTCTTGTGAGAGTTCTCATTAAAGAACACCAAAACCTTTCTTCTCCTCTCTCTCTCTGTCCTATTTTCTTTCTGTGTCAGTCCCACACACACACACACACACACACACACACACACACACACACACACACACACACACACACACACACACACACACACACACACACACACACACACACACACAGTGCCTCTTCACAGTTCTGTGTGTAAAACAAAACAACAAAAAAGACACCCAGCGTGAACTCGGTCCCCAGAGGTGGAAACACACCTGTAAAATAATAAAGTCCTGTTAGCAGCTGGTCTGTGACAGGTTTGCTGTTGCTGTGACTCAGCCGTGAAGCTTTTTAATATCACCTCGTGACAAAGTTATATCACAGTCACCATTTTTAACACCGCTGCACCTCGTTGACACACACAGCGTCCCTTTAATAAGCTCACCTGGCTCTTCGGAGGAGAGCTCTCCAAGCGATTGCATCTGCTGGAAATACTCAGTGAAGATTCTGAGTTTAAATATAGAAATGATTGACTTGTATTATTAAACAGTTATTTTAGTTATTTAGCGCAGTGTAAATGTTTTGCTTTTGGTGTCTTTTTAAAATCTGCTAAATGATGTTCCTCAGCTGTATGAGAGCTAGTGAAATGAGTTTAGTCATATTTTTAGCAGAAGTTTTATATTAAGTATAACTGGCTTTTATGAATTCTCACACACACACACACACACACAGATATAACACTGCTCTACATTAAGAAACAATATCTAATCATTACTGCAGCCTTCTCATCAGGGGATCGACATGAACAGTGTTGTAGTTACAGTATTAACAGTTTAATTCATTATCCAGGCAGCAGAAACTTTGACTTTTTGGGCAATGAGCTTTGTGCTCACCCACAGTGACTTCACCTCTTCAGAATATTTTTTTTTTCTCAAAGGGTTAGGGTTTTTTCACAATAAACAAAATTATGACAGGATTGTAAAACGTACAGGCACATAAAACCTTATCTTAACCCTCCCTAGCATCTTTAACAAGCCAAGTTGTACACAGAAAGGTAAACAAAACAATCAATTGTATTTCATTCCTGGACTGGTACAGGTGGTAGCTGTGGGTCAGGTTCAACTGGAGAATAATAATAAGATGAGTAAAGAGAACAGAATACGTATATAAGCACATATATACAAGCGTGTGCACACATATACACCCATATATTTACATATGCACAAAAACAAGTATAACATTTTGTATTTTGTATTTAATGTTGCAGTATATTGTTCTTTGATGTCCTTGTGTATTAATTTGCTGGACCCTAAATTTCCCCAAGGGGATCAATAAAGTTTTCATCTATCTATCTATCCATCTATCTATCCATCTATCCATCTATCCATCTATCCATCTATCTATCCATCCATCCATCCATCCATCCATCCATCCATCCATCCATCCATCCATCCATCCATCCATCCATCCATCCATCCATCCATCCATCCATCCATCCATCCATCCATCCATCCATCCATCCATCCATCCATCCATCCATCCATCCATCCATCCATCCATCTATCCATCTATCCATCTAATAGATCCATTGATGGGTTAGAAGTAGGGGTCTGAGAGAGTATTTTACATGTGATATTACTGACATCAGTATAGACAAAATGCAGGCTAGAGAACAAGCCTCTAGATGGTCTGGAGATTATTGAAGTCTTTCATAAAAGGCCCCCACACCCTCTGAAATTTTTCTTCTGAGTTATGGATGGTGAAGTGTATATTTTCAAGATTTAGACAGGACATCTCTCAGCCACTGAGTGGGGGCGGGCGTTGCAGCGTCCTTCCACCTAAACAATATTGCACGTCTGGCAAGGAGAGAGGCGAAAGAGAGAGTACGACGTTTGGCCGGGGTTTAGGTGTGTATCGGCCTCGCCCATGGTGCCAAAGAGAGAAACTAAAGGGTTGGGCTCTACATCCAAATTAAGAAATTATATTTAACACCCTCCTATTGTCTTCAGGTTAGTTTTGACCCAGCAAGACAACAGTCATTGACTCAAAAATTAGGTATTATTATATTTAAATGAGGCCATAATTTAACCAAAAAAAGGGTTGTAAAACGTGTGGTGATACGTTGGAATGAAGTCGGCTATAAGGGTCTAACACAGACTTTATACTTTTATGCTTTATTAACAGTCAAATCAGATCTTGGAGGTGTAGTGGAACATTTGAACCTTAAATATCACCTTTAGAAAGTGAATATCATGCTTAGAAAGTGTGTGAAAATTGCATAATTACAGACTTAATATTCAAAAGTAGGTCATACATATCAATATGTAATCATAAATTGTTTGTGCTGTTCATATAAAGCTGCTACATACAGCTCACATGTAAAGTCTGTCTATAGTAGAAGTTCCTCCTCTGAGTTAAACTTTAGTTGAACCTGGAAAGTCCCCAAGATAGGAGGAGCAAGAGAGGCGCCAAGGCCGAGGGGCTTTTTAGGGCTTTAGGGTGAGGAGGCAGGTTTATGGGTGTAGATGTCCGTACGTCATGACTTCCAGGGTTTTGGGTATGAAACCAACAGACCAAGAAGAAGAGAAGAAGGCGTGGTTGCAGAAAATGGGAGGAATTTGAACCGATGTAATCAAGAGTTTATGCAATATGGTGCGATGTCTCTTCAGGTGGTTTCTGCTTGTTTTTTTAGCAGATTTAGCCGATGCGGTTTTTGCTTGTTGGAATGACTCGCTGTCCAGAGTAGAGTACGGTAGCACGAAAGGCAGGAAACAGACTTTAGTTCGGCATTTAAAAGTATTTTTTAATTGCTGGACAGGTGGAGGTTTTATTCCCAGAGGTGCAGCTAGTTCAGTAATGTTTAATCGCTTTCTTAACCTCCTGCAACCCTGCGTCCTCATATTGGAGAACATCACGTTTTGGGTTTGCTTTGACCGGTTGTCCTCATTCGTTAACACCTTTTTGTGCCACCTAGTGGTAACGAGAGCACATTACAGTGTAAAAAAATCAGTGTAGATACGGGATGACTGCATCTTGGACACAAGATACAAAACCTGATCAAATGTTATGGTTGAAAGTTGTTAAAATATGTTTAATAATGTTTGTAGTTTGATACAAATTTGACTAATTTTAGCAACAAGCTACGACGCTAAACAAGACGTTTGAGGACATTTGGACTTATTGGCGTTTGTGGAAAGGGAAAGAAAGAAATAGTTTTATACATTCATATTTATCTGTTTATCTTTTGTAAAAACTTGATGTACAGTTGTTGTTTTATGAATGTCCTTGTGTGCCGTTCAGAAGAAGGAAACTTTCTAAATCTCTCACTTTGTCACAGAGTTGAGTTTAAAAGTGTCTCAACTGACTCTGAACAGTTGTTGAAGTTGATGAGACTGGAGTGTTGAAGGCGTTGAGTTTGAAAACTAAAAGATGAGAGACATGCGTAGTGTTGAACATCGCTCACCTCCAGCATGAATATGACAGATTGTGTTATTATGCTAACGAGTCTCACACAGTTCTGCTTCAGTCAATCAACGCTGTCAATCAATCAGATGGTGTTGGTTGTGTTTCTGTAGATATCATTTCTTTTTCTCTCCGTGTTTGATGATGAAATGCAAAATGATTTCTCTTTATAATGTTCCCAGCAGGAACTCAATAAACCTTTATGAAGTGTATATATGCATTTATATCATCTTCTATTTATTTTGTGCATGAATCAGTGTTTGAGAAGCAACATCTGAACATTTTGAATGCTTTCTATAACAAAATAGAGAGATCACACCGAGTACAGATGAAGCTGTCAGAGTTTCTGATATGTTGGAGTGATGATGATTGATTTTTTTTTTTAAAGGCTGGTGGAAAATCACATCAGACATAAGACGAAACCAAGATAAACACACAAAGATCAGACAGAAAAACCAAGCATGTAAATATAATTCAAATATTTCTGTGATGTCAGGAAACATTAGATGGCTCTTTTTTATTTTCCTGTAAAGTCTTTTTTTGTTTTGTTTTGAACCTTTGTGTCGTCCTCCCGGGTCAAATTGATCCCGTCTGTTTTGACTGTTCCTTCTTTCCTCCCTTCCTCCCTTCCTTCCTTCCTTCCTTCCTTCCTTCCTTCCTTCCTTCCTTCCTTCCTTCCTTCCTTCCTTCCTTCCTTCCTTCCTTCCTTCCTTCCTCCCTCCCTTCCTCCCTTCCTCCCTCTCTTTCTTTCTTCCCCATTACCTTCCTCCCTTCATTCTTTCCTTCCTTCCTCTTTTCCTTTCTCCCTCCCTGCTTCCTTCCTTCTTTCCTCCCTCCTTCCTTCCTTCTTTCCTCCCTCCCTCCCTCCCTCTCTTTCTTTCCTCCCCATTACCTTCCTTCTTTCCTCTGTCCTTCCTTCCTTCCTTCCTCCCTTCCTCTTTTCCTTTCTCCTCCCCCCTCCTTCCTACCTCTCTTCCTTCCTTTCCTCCCTTCCTTCCTTCCTTCCTCCTTCCTTTCTCCTTCCTTTCCTTTCTTCTTCCTCCTTTCATCCTTCCTTCCTCCTTCCCTTCCTTCTTTCTTTCTTCCTCCCTTCCTTCCTTTCCTTCCTTCTCCCTCCCTTCCTTCCTTCTTCCTCCCTTCCTTCTTTCTTCCTTCCTCCCTCCTTTCCTTCCTTCTTCCTCCCTTCCTTCCTCCCTTCCTTCCTTCCTTTCCTCCCTTCCTTCCTCCCTCCTTTCATTCCTTGCTTCCTCCCTCTTCTCTTTCCTTATTCCTTCCTCCTTTCCTCCCTTCCTTCCTTGACTCGAGGACAACAGGAGGGTTAATGTTAATGTAATATTGAACATTTACCTTTGGGCCTACTACTACTACTACTTTCATCTTTTTCTCCTCTTGCTGAGAGAAAGATGATTTTCATCTCAGCAGTTTGTTCTGATGAATCGTCACATTTTCATCTCTACATGTGTTAAAAAATCACTGCTCAGTGCTTCATGAGAGGCGTCACATCGCTCTCATGTCACACTGAGACTTTCCTGTTTTACTGAGTGTTAACTTGAAGCATCCTTCTGTGTGTGTGTGTGTGTGTGTGTGTGTGTGTGTGTGTGTGTGTGTGTGTGATTACAGCAGGAGGATGCTTGGTTTCATCACATCGGCGGTGTTGATTCCTGCTTCTCACTGATTACACTCTGACTGCCCAGCTGTGTTTGATACACAGTTTACAGGCTGGAAATGCTATCAGAGGAGATTTATGCTGCATGAGTGTGAGCTGAAAGCTCATGAAACCTCATATGTGATGTAAAAGTCTCCTCTGGGAATTTATCAATCAGTGGTTATCAGGCGTTGTTATGTTTTTATGCATTCCCTTAGCAAAAAGTAGTTTATTCAAGTGTACTACGAGTATACTTATTTATACTAAAACTGAGGCAGTATACTTAAAGTTGACTTTTTATAAACTATATTTTATATACTTAAGAATAGTATAGTGAAGTATACTTGGCTTATACTGAAAAGTATAAAGAAAAGTCTAAGACTAAGTACATTAATACTAAGACTTACACTTCTACTTTAACCCTCCTGTTGTCCTCGAGTCAAGGAAGGAAGGAAGGAAAGGAGGAAGGAAGGGAGGGAGGAAGAAGGAAGGAAAGGAGGAAGTGAGGAAGGAGGGAAGGAAGAAGGGGAAAAAGGAAGGAAGGAAGGAAAGAAGGAAGGAGGGAGAGAGGGAAAAAGGAATGGGAGGGAGAAAGGAAGGGAGGAAGGAAGGAAAGAAGGACAGAGGAAAGAAGGAAGGCAGGGAGGAAGAAGGAAGGAGGAAAGGAAAGGAGGGAGGAAGGAAGGGAACAAGAAGGAAGGAAAGGAAAGGAGGGAGGAAGGAAGGAAGGAAAGGAAAGGAAGGAGGAATGAAGGGAGGGAAGAAGGAAAGGAGGAAGGAATGGAGGAAGAAGGACGGACGGAGGGAGGGAGCGTGTGTGTGTATAGGTGTGTGTGTGTGTGTGTGTGATTTAACGCTGCACATGATGAGATGCATGCAGGCAGGGAGGCGAGAAACTTGTGATTGAGCTGCTGCTCCTCTCTCTGTGTTTAAAACCTTTTCTCCACATTTCAGCTCTGAGTTTATAACAATAATAATAAATTGCAAAAAGTATAAAAAGCAAAAAAAAAGGTTTGATTGGCAGAAATCTCTCAATTCTCAAGTTTAGAGTATTTTACAGCTGTGTTATACTTGACATCTAATCTATTTAAATGTCGGTAGAAATACAACTATTAGTGTGATTCAGACAGGAAATGGGTTAGATTAATGGTTGAATCTTAATAATTATGATCGGTTATATGAATATAATATAATTTATGAAGCTGCATAAAAATACTTATATTCGGTTTGAGGCTGCGTGTAGAAGTCCTTTTATCAAATACCTGCAACCTCACACAGCTGCTGAAATGACTGATTTCATACACAGGAGCAACTCAATGTGCTTTACATAGAAACAAAATATCAGTGGGAGATTACACAGTAAAATTGGAAACATTAATACATATAATTAAAAAACAAGAAAATTCAATTATAATAAAAAGAAAACAAAGTACAGAGAAATAGAAAGAGAGAAAGAAAACAAAAAGCTAGACTAAAACAGAGCATAAAATAATGATTAGTGCAACATACAGTGCAAATGAAAGATTAAAACAATTACTAACGGTAATGTTATGTGAGGATAAACATGACTTCTCCAGTGTATTAGTAATGTGAGTCCATGGAGTGTAGAAAATATCTGAAGCTCTCAGATATGAGTTAAAAATCGTAGAAGACTGTAATAAACCAACCGGTAATGTTCTGTGTTTTTCTTCAAGACTGTGAATTATCATCTTTGGTCTGAGCAGGAAATAGTATAGATATATTTTCCACAACACTGTTAAATACAGATAAGATAAAGATACTTTATTTGTCACACATACAGTTGAACAGTGAGATTCAGTCTCTGCATTTAAACCATCCTTACTACTGGGAGCAGTGGGACCAACTCCACATCTGTCACACATGTTCTTTGACGACCAAGTTACCAGTTTATAAAGTGAAATTGTCTCTAAGACATCAGAGCTGTCTTCCAGTTTACCAGTCAACAGTTTACAGCTTTGCTTCTTAACTCTTTACATAGTGTTCATATATAGATTCATAATTAGCCTCTACACCAGTTTACCATCAGTCATTAATAAATGTTTGATTAATCCTTAATGAAGCTGTCAGAGAGCAAATAGACATTCACAATCACTATTTTATGGTCCAGGAGAACATTTTATAGAATATGAAGAATACAACTGGTTTGAATGCTGATTTTTTTAATAGACAAAGGTCAAATTTGTACATTTGCATATTTAAAATGTGTATCAGTGGAACAGAATTTAATACAAAAGATGCTATTTTTGTATACTGTGGGTCACATTAGGAAAAGTCAACCAAAAAAAACCAAGTGTGTAGGATGCTTTTACAGCTCTGAAATGTCAAAATAGTATGTAAGGGTTAAATGTAACGTCTAACAATCAGTAAGATCACACATAAACATCTTTATTAAGCTCACTGATGCACAGAGCTGCTGAATACCTGAATATCTTAAAGCAACACAAAATGTGATATGTGTATAACTAACTGCGGCCAACTCAGCTACAGCTTCAAGCTGCTCAGCTCTTTACGCCCACAGACATTTTTCTTCCTGAAAACTTGAAACAGCCTGAAGGACCTTTCACTGAATTCTTATTTAATTTCGAGCTACAGTTGTCGGCAGAGTTTTATGTGTAGGGGTGAAAAAAAATACATAGCGTTTGATCAAAATGACATAAAATTGAGGGTGTAGTTATCTTTTAATGCATTCAAACTTTTCTCTGGGTTTTAGACTCTTATGTGTTACTTACTGCTATATCAGAGAGATCAGACGACGACCTGAAACCTGCAAAACTAACATCACATTACACTCAGAGTGGTAACAGCATCAGTGAGAGAGGGAATAGCTGTAAAAGTGCCGAGAAGCAGAGACAGCTGAGATTTTAAGAATGCCTCGGAGACATAAAGAGTTGAATGTTTGACAAATCGGGAGTAGTAATTGGGCCCAACCATACCATAAATTAGCTTTCAAAGACACATAGCACCCTAAGAAAAGATAAAAAACCCTCCTCCTGACCAGAGAAGTATCTGTAATATAGAGCCGTATTTCATCTGCTGCACTCTGGAGCCATTTATTTCATACTTCACACGACAGGGGCTGAAAATGAGCCAATGATTCATGAGCTTGCCTGTCCTTGTTTGGATTTATTCTGGCAGTGATGAGGTGCGTTAATCTACTCGCTAAGCTTGGAAGTGAGAGTGGATCATTTTCTGCACGTGGCAAGTGTGTTACATCAGCCTTTCCTTTTCCAGAGGCTTGAACTGGGAAAACATCAACAACAACAACAACAACAACAACAACAACAACAACAACTTCCTCCCTCCTTTCCTTCCTTCCTCCCTCCTTTCCTTTCTCCCTCCTTTCCTTCCTTCCTTCCTTCCTTCCTTCCTCCCTCCCTCCTTTCCTCCCTCCTTCCCTTCTTCCTCCCTCCTTTACTTCCTTCCTTCCTTTCCTCCCTCCTTCCTCCCTCCTTTCCTTCCTTCTTCCTTCCCTCCTTCTCTCCTTCCTTCCTTCTGTCCTTCCTTCCTTCCTTCCTTCCTTCCTTCCTTCCTTCCTCCCTTCCTTCCTTCTTCCTCCCTTCCTTCCTTCTTCCTCCCTCCTTTCCTTCCAGATTCCTCCCTCCCTGCTACCTTCCTTCCTTCCTTCCTCCCTCACTCACTCCTTTCCTTTGCAAGATTTGTTTATCCAGGAACTTTGTGCTGATCGTGCTTCGTTTTCTGCAGCAGCCTGTATCTCACATTCATGTTTTTGGATATTCACACAAACAGTTAAAAACACTCCCTGAGCAGCAGCTTCATTAGTGCATTTTGGAGCTTAGTGTGTTGCTCAAGTGCTCCCCAGTGTCAGCTAATAGGAGAGTGTGTGTGCTGGTAATACTGGAGGAAGAGAGATCCAAACACAAACCATCATGCTTTTATTATTTTTCCATAGTGTGGAATTCTTTGTAATACTTGAAAGACTGCTAATTGGTATAATGAGAACACTAACTTCATTATCTCTTCACTTTTAGGTGAGGTTTAGCTTATATTCTCAGTGTGATATCTCCCTGAGCCTTTTTGCATGTTAACCTTTGAGTCGTCCTCCCGGGTCAAATTGACCCCGTCTGTTTTAACTGTTCCTTCTTTCCTTCCTTCCTCCCTTCCTTATGTCCTTCTTTTTCTCCCTACCTCCTTCTCTCTGTCTTTCCTCCCCCTACCTTCCTTCCTTCCTTCCTTTCCTCCCTCCTTCCTTCCTTCCTCCCTCCCTCCTACCTTCCTTCTTCCTCCGTTCCTTCCTCCTTCCTTCATTCCTTCTTTCTACCTTCCTTCCTCCTTTCCTTCCTTCCCTCCTTCCTCCCTCCCTCCTTTCCTTCCTTCTTCCTCTCTCCCTTCCTTCCTCCCTCCTTTCCTCCCTTCTTCCTCCCTACCTTCCTCCTTTCCTTCCTTCTTTCTCGACTCAAGGGGTTAAACACAAGTTAGAAACACACATTTTTAAGAGTTTTGATGCTGTTTTGATGTCATGTGACGAGGATGACAGGAAGACACTTGAGGTTATAAATGTCATTCAGGGCTCATAGAAAATCTGCAGCTGCATCCTAAGCAGCTCCCTCTAATTTCATGTTGCAGAGAGAAATTAGACACTGCTGGTTATTAGCTTGAGAAGCCAGTTGTGCTCTTTCTCAGCACAGAGAAAAAAAACCCTCAATCTGCCATGAATCAGAGTCACGAGTCTCAGTGTTCATTTTTGTCCCACTTTCAAATTGGCTCGTCTTGTTCCTGCTTGACAAGGTGCAAAGCCACAAAACCAAAAGTAATTTAAAAACTAGGAACTTTTTTGATAAATCTAACAATACTGCTCAAGTCATGAATATAAAAATGTCTAATCCCAACGTCTCCTGTTTCTGGTAACCTGAGACACTAGAGGAGCCTTCAGGTGAATACCTGTATGAAGACAGCATTTTTATTTCACAGTCCAAATGCTGCACAGATTCATGGCTCAATGGCAATGTCATATTTTATACTGTATATATTTTAGGCAAATTAAAAGTACCTTTGTATAATTACTGGACTCCTAACATGATGTGTTTCAGTCAGGCGGGGAGTTCCGGTCCTCTGAAATGAGGCCAACGCGGAAGTAACTTAAAACGGCATTCTATCAAAAGGCCACCAGGGGGCGACCGTTTTGGTGTCAAAAGGACTTCCGTCTCTATACAAGTCAATGGAGAATTCACCAACTTCTCACTTGATTTCTAACCTCAGTAAACTTTTTCAAAATGTGTTTATGGTCTCAATCGCTAGTTTAAAGCCTTCTTCAATGCAGTATGATGTTCATTTGGGACATTTTGGCCTCCCTGATTTTATATGTGACGATAAAGCAGGGTATGCATTAGGGCGTGGCTACGTCGTGATTGACAGGTTGATTGGTTCACAGGTTCAGGAGGGCGCCTCATGCCCCTCCTGATGCCCATATAAGTAGAATCAGTGTTTTTATTTTTTCCCAGCATGCACCTGAAATTTTCAAGATGGCGCTGCTCAGATCTGATACTATTGGCCTCCGAGCAGCAGTCCACAAACCAATGGGTGACGTCATGGATGTTATGTCCATGTCTTATATACAGTCTATGATTAGAAACAACATTACAGTATATAAATCAGCAGCTTGTACTCAGCATGTTTATTTGAGACATTTTTAAGGCGTGCATTGTCTGAAAGATCTTAGAGCAATATGACTAATTATTCTTTTAATTCTGCACATGGCGATTATTTCTAATTAGCACATTTAAAAAGATTTCAGAACATCTAATCTTGGTTTTTATCCCCTGTGAATACATTTTTGGAGGTACTTTACTGATTAAGACGTAAACCAGATAACCTTAACCACAAACCGCATTAGCACGGTTTGATGTTGGCTACGGATCTCTGTTGCATGTCATATCCTTTTTTTCCACTAATTTAAAAAGGCTGTCAGATAAAGGCAAAGATGGAAAATTGAGCGTATACTAAAAGGATGAGGGGAAAAATTTAGAGTTTCCACATCTTTTCATGTTACAACCGCAAATTAAAGTAGATTTTATTTTTGAAAAGTGTTGAGTACATTTGTATTCATCCTGTTTGCTGTGAAATCCCTTCCAAGGTAAATTAGTTAAATAGAGTCGACCTGTGTGCTGTTTAATCGCAGTATAAATAGACCTGTTCTGTTTGTTAAAGAGCATTATGAAATAAATGGCATCAAGAAGACCGAGGAGCTCATCAACCAGGTCAGAGATAAAGTTACAAAGCAGGGTTAGGTAATAATAAAAAAAATACCAAGCTTTGATTATTACACAGAGCATGATTATATCTATCATTATAAAAAATGGAAAGAATGTGTCACAACAGCAAATCTACTAAGAGAAGTCCGTCTGGGCAAGGAGAGCGTTAATCAGAGAAGCAACCGAGAGGCCAACGGTAACTCTGGAGGAGTTTAAATGATCCTCCGCTCAGGTGGGAGAATCTGACCTTTTATAGAACAGCAGTGAGCAGAAGGCTGTACCTAAAAAGAAAAAGCCATAAGAAATCCAGTTTGGAGTTTGCCACAAGACGTGGGAGACTTATGGCGCTTTTCCATTATACAGTTCTAGCACTACTCAACTCGACTCGGTTTTTTTTGCTTCTCCATCAGGAATAGTACCTGGTACCTGGTACTTTTTTAGTATGTGCTCTGGTGAGGTTCCAAGCGAGCCGAGCCGATACTAAATGTGACGTCAACAAACTGCCGGCCACTGATTGGTCAGAGAGTCACTGGAAGAGTCATGAGCCGTCCCACACAAGAATCAAACCCGGCATTTTTAAATACCAACAACAGCGTTACAGAGATTAGTTTCTCTTCTCTTGCTTTGTGTGAGACAGAAAGCCTCATACAGCAGCAAGTACACCATCGCCTCCATGTCCTCCATTGGTTATGTGTTTTGTGTCGAGTATAAAACGAAGTCACGGCAGTTTAACGCAGCCGTGTTATGACGACCCCGATCACGCTGAGGAGGAACTATAGTAATGGAAAAGGTTCCTGGTACCAAACTGAGTCAAGTCGAGTTGAGTCGTGCTAGAACTGTATAGTGGAAAAGCGCCAAAACGTGGAGAAAAGTCCTCTGGTCAGATGAGACCTAACTTGAACTGTAAGGTGCTGGTGCAAAATGCTGTGTGTATCACCCTGAGCACACCATCCACACAGGGAAACATGGTGTTACCATCATGCTGTGGGGAGGATTTTCATTAGCAGGGACTGGAAAACTGGTCAGGATTGAGGGCAAGATGAATTGAGCCAAATTACGAGTAATTCTTAAATAAAACCTGTTTCAGTCTGCTAGAGAATTGAGACTGGAGAAGAGGTTCACCTTCCAGTAGGACAGTGACCGTAATAATCAATGAATGAATGAAGGAATGATTTAATATTTATGTCTTACAATGATCCAGTCGAAGCCCAGACCTGAATCCAATTGAGAAACTGTGTCGTGATTAGAAAAATTGTGGTTTTCATCCAATCTGACTGATCTTAAAGAAGAATGGGTAAAAATTGCCTTCTCTAGATCAGCTGGCAGAGACATAACTGTAGAAGACTTGCTGCTGTAATTGCAGGGAAAAGGTCTGAATACTTACTAATAATAATTATAATAAGCACCTTTCAAAACCGAAGTTACAAGGTGCTTCACACAATACAATATTAAGAGAATAACACACACAAAACAATAATAAAGCATAAATAGATGAAACAATAAATAAAACAACAAAGAGCAGCAATCATACAATTTTAGATCTTAGGGAGTGGAGCCAGACATTGTATGGATTTGAAACTTGTGCATCAACAAAAAGCATCAAAGCGTTGTGCATGTTGTTTCAGTCAAATTGCAAAAAAACAAAAGCCAGATAAAGTCGATTGTAACACTGCAAAAATGTGGAAAAGTCAGAGCGGGAGTTGAATACTTATGTAACTTACTAGAATGTTTGATACAAGTTGCGTCATGCTTTACGCCACACTAAGAAAACCATGCTTTAAAACAACCATCGTGTCTTCTGTTCCTCTCAAACTTTCCACATGGACGACCACGAGGAACCCAAAATGAGCTTTAGATGAAATGTGTTTCACCAGCTGTCATGCAGCAGTGGAGCGCTGGAATCAGAGAGGCAGCTGACCTTTTGACATCGTCCTGTGTAAATATCTTATCTTCCCTTTTGAATCTATCACACTGAAGGCCTGAGGTGTGATAGCTCACCTTTGACACGGCAGGTATTGGGCCTTGCAGTTGCAGCTCTTCCCGCCTCATTGCCTCAAGCTGTTGGGTAACCCTGACCTCACTTTGACTGCAAGACGTGGGAGAGGTTCTGTTTTGAGTTTTCTTACTTTGTAGAAGAGTAAAATTGGTTTAATTCATCCTGACCAACTCAGGAAGAATACGTCTTTAGTGATGATGGGGGTGTTGCGCAATCATGTAATCAGAAATTTTGCGATGTAATGTTTCCCTTTTTTTATTTTAACCCTGAAACAGGCAACGTGCACCAGGAGATACATTCATTAACAGCTGGTTAGGAGCATGATTAAAGGCTCTCACACATTCAAATTATCATCGATATAATATTAGTATAAAGGCCACATGACTTGGATCAGGATAACGGTCATTGTTTAGGCAAGTAATTATAAATTAATCATAGTTAGTTACAATAAAACAAAGTTATAAACACATAACACTAATTATAACTATTGTCTTGACATGGAAACTTTTGAAAATGACAGATTAGGTGTACAAAATTGGAAGATATGTTAAAATGCACTGTAATATTCATTGATATTACCATTCACACTATGACAGTAATGTATTAAAAATAAAACATTCTATTTTTTTTTACTTTATGACCATTTTTATACCTTTTAATAGGGCCTAAACGTATCCTGGGAGATACAACTCATAATATGCAAAATATTTTAAAAACATGCATGAGTAACGTCTCATTTTACACTCCTGCCTGTTTAAGGGTTGATACTTTACTGTTTTAAAAATGTTGTAGCTAGACAAACCATATCAAGACAATTGTAAAGTACAAGTAGAAGCTTTAGTATAGTAGTAAGTGTGAGTCCTAGTATTAATGTACTTAGTCTTAGAATTTTCTTTATACTTTTCAGTATAAGCCAAGTATACGTCACTATACTATTCTTAAGTATATAAAATATAGTATATAAAAAGTCAACTTCAAGTATACTGCCTCAGTTTTAGTATACAATAAGTATACTCGTAGTACACTTGAATAAGGGTAAACTTGAACCTGACAGTATTAATGCTTTGCTCTGATCCTCGTTGATCTTCGTCTCATCCATCAGTAAGTCCTGCCTGCAGTCATGAACATATATATGTGAGAATGTCAGCAAACAGAAATGAGTTATTATAATATTGTTTACACTTAGCTGACTGGAGGCACATCCTCCATGTGATGGTCTTGACCCTTTGCTGTCTCAGACATGCACCGTTTCGTCTTCTTCGGCTTTTGGAGGAACACTTTGCCTGAAGGGCTTTTTCTGCTAATAGCTAGGAATCTGTCAACAGACCTCTCTTTCATAAGGTTCTGTTCCCTCTCTCTCTTTCTCTCTCTCTCTCTCTCTCTCTCTCTCTCTCTCTCTCTCTCTCTCTCTCTCTCTCTCTCTCTCTCTCTCTCTCTCTTTATTTCTCTCTCTCTCTGTTTCTCTCTCTCTCTCTGTGTCTCTGTCTCTCTCTCTCTGTGTGTCTCTGTCTCTCTCTCTTTCCCTCTCTCTCTCTCTCTCTCTCTCTCTCTCTCTCTCTCTCTCTGTCTCTTTCTCTGACTCTCTCTCTCTGTCTGTCTCTCTCTCTTTCTCTCTTTCTTTCTCTCTTTCTGTCTCTTTCTTTCTCTCTCTCTTTCTGTCTCTTTCTCTGTCTCTTTCTGTCTCTCTCTGTCTCTTTCTCTCTCTCTTTCTGTCGCTCTCTCTCTTTCTGTCTCTCTCTCTCTTCCTTTCTTACCCACATTCAAGACTTCATCCCCGTCCAGAAAGGCAATTTGTCCCAATTTAGCAAAGCGAGTTGATAGAGGAGTGAAGTGTTGTGTTGTTGCCTCCTCAGTTATCGACAGACAAACACACATCAGTCAGTCATGGACTCTAGTCGCTCGTCCAGCCTTGTTTGTTACAGCTCGGCGCATCGATCCGTGCGGCCGAGCCACATCAGAACATTTCAGATCGTATCAGGAAAGTTTCTTATCATAGAAAACAACAGCTGCTAGTAGCAAATAAACAGGATGGATACGTGTGACAGAGCATGCAGTTTATTTCCTGCTTTCCCCTCAATGCATCACCCAGAGCAAGAATTATTGGTCAGTAACTAATAAGTGTTGGTAAGATGAGCAATTCATAAATATGTTAAATCTAGTTTAAAAAGCAGCATCAGGTTTGTTAAAATGTACATTTAGTATTTTTGTTGGTTTTATATCATTTGAAATGACATTTGCACCATTTTTTACCAAAAGTAAGACTGAATGCTCCTGAAAATGTCAAATGGTGTAACCACAAAAGAATGATACATATTACATATTTTATCCTCCTAGAGAGAAGGAAAGAAAGAAAGAAGAGAAAGAACAAGACGTTGGAGGAAAAGGAAAGAAAGAAAGAAAGCGTAGGAATAAGAGAAAGGGAGAAGAGAAGGAAATAACAAGAAGTAGGAGGAAAGGAAGGAAGAAAGAAAGCAGCAAGAAGAGAAGGAAAGAAATAACTAAAAGTACGAAGAAAGAAAGAAATAAAGAAAGAAATAACGAAGTAGCAGGAAAGAAAGTAAGGAATAAAGAAAGAAAAAGGAGGAAAAAATAAAGAAATAACAAGAAGTTGGAGAAGAAAAAAGAGAGAAAAAGAAGAGGAGAAAGAAAGAAAAAAGAATAAGAAGTAGGAGGAAGGAAAGAAAGAAAAAAAGAAAGCAGAGGAAGAAGAGAAGGAAAGAAAGAACTAAAAGTACGAAGAAAGAAAGAAAGAAATAACTAGAAGTAGCAGGAAAGAAAGGAAGGAATAAAGAAAGAAAAAGGAGGAAAAAGAAAGAAAGAACAATAAGTTGGAGGAGAAAGAAAAAAGAGAAAGAAAGAAAGAAAGAAAGAGAGCAGGTTCCTGATCTCCATGGTAACCAGAGTAAATGTAATATGTAGAACAATTGTATTCCATTACCTTTATTTAATATAAAGTTATAATGTAAGATCATGCCAGACTAGTTGATATGGTGTTTTATTGACTATTTACTGTTTTTAAGACATGTATCTGAATTTAACGTCAGTCTATAAGAACACCTTGTTGTCTCAGGTCATCACTATCAATGAAAAAGTCTAAAACACAAAATATTAACATGAATCCTTAGAAAACACAACACGACTCTTTGTGCCTTTACATCGTCTTCATGCAGCTTCCTCTTTGATTTATTTCACCTTCTTTCTCTGAGTTCTTTTTTATTGATTTTAAAACTTTTATAAAAACAAAAAGATCACTCCCCGACCTTTATAACAAATTCAATATTACCACTTCCTGTTTTGTACTTGTACCTGAAGTTTGTATCAAAGAGTGTTAAGAAGCAGCTCCGTAAACCCAAACCCTGAGTGTGTGTGTGTGTGTGTGTGTGTGTGTGTGTGTGTGTGTGTGTGTGTGTGTGTGTGTGTGTGTGTGTGTGTGTGTGTGTGTGTGTGTGTGTGTGTGTGTGTGTGTGTGTGTGTGTGTGTGTGTGTGTGTGTGTGTGTGTGTGTGTGTGTGTGTGTGTGTGGATTTTTCAACTTTTCATCCCTAATAAAGTAAGAAATTGTAGGTGGAGGAGTTTCCTTTTGATCTCACAACTATCAGACAGTGTGCCAAAAAATGAGTTAAAGCAAAATGATCTCATGACCCGACACACAGGCAGTTCAGCTTCCTACTGGAACATTTCCCAAAGAAATGGACAAAGTAGAAAGAACAGAGTATTTTGGATCAGTTATGCCTCTATAGTCTTTACTTCTGAGGGTAAATTCTGACTATTTCTGATTTGGATAGATAGGTGAGATGTGGAACTTTTTTTAAATTGGATAAGTGAGCGTCGGGTGCAGAAGTAAGAACAATGGTCCTTTCAGCTTTTACCTCTGAGTCCCCTTAATTTTCCACTTGTATAACACATTGTTGATGATACTGTTAAAGCTTATCACTGTTGAGTTTCTTCACTAAATTTCCTGGAAGTGATGAGTCAATGAACAAGTGTTAAAGGTGCTTCTTGTTTGAGTGAAAGTGTTTCGACAGTGATTTGTGTGTATTTGAGGCTGTTCGGTCATTTTTTATAGAATTTGAATCAGACCTCTATAGCCAACCACATCACTGTTTTATTATCTACATATATATCTTAACATTTTTATCGTACAGTATGCTCATGTGTTGGGTGTTGGGTGGATCTGTGAAGTTGGTCTTATGTAGTTTGAAGCTTGCATTGCTTGCAAAAAGGAATATCAAACAGTCAACTATGTTCTTGTACCTGCTTTTCAAACATTTATTTTGAAAAATTACTTAAGAACCATTTAGAAGAGGTTCTTTAATGAACCAGTTGGGATCACCAAAGGACTTTCTTGAAAATGGTTCCATAAAGAACCTATTTTTACAAAAGGTCTTTGGAGAACCATTTATGGTGCCTCAAAGAACAGTTTTTTGATGGTTGGTTGAGGCATGTTTATGGCGCTTTTCCACTATACAGTTCTAGCACTACTCGACTCGGTGTACTTGCTGCTGTATGTGGCTTTCTTTCTCACACAAACCAAGAAAAATTGCCGAATGACTGTAACGCTGCCGGGTTTGATTGTTGTGTGAGACGGCTCATGACTCTTCCAGTGACTCTCTGACCAATCAGAGGCCGGCAGCCTGTTGATGTCACATTTAGTATCGGCTCGGCTCGCTTGGAACCTCGGCAGAGCACATACTAAAAAAGTACCAGGTACCAGGTACTATCCCTGATGGAAACGAAAAAAAAAGTAGAGTCGAGTAGTGCTGGAACTATATAGTGGAAAAGCGCCATTAGAGGTTCTTTACAGAACTGTTTGCTAAAATGGTTCTTTAACCCTTTATCGGGTGAATAACTATATTTGTTAACTTCTGTAAACATCCGAAATAGCCTCCCCATGCCTCTCTGTGAGGTTTTAGAACCATGTGGATTTTTTATATGTAGACTTTTTGGAAAATGTGTTACCCTAGAAACCAGCGAAGAACCATCTATGATAACTTCATTGATCTTGATGTGCAACATAAAAAGGAAACAAAATCAAAAAAGTCATATATTAACTCTCTAAGATTAAACATTTTAATTCCAAGTATTTCATTAAGTGCCCCTATAAAGGATTAAGGAACCTCTTGCTAAATGTTTCTTTAGTTGAACCATAAAAGCTTCTTCTATTGCATCGCTCCAAAGAACTGTTTCTGGTTCCAGTTAGCACCTTTATTTTTCTGGGTGTCTCTGTTTGCTCTGTAGCTTTCACCAAGGTGGTAATTGTCACTAACATTAATTACCCTGTTCACGTTATTCTGTTCGTTCCTAAAAAGCAGAAACATAAAAAGACCACTTCCTGTGCACAAGTCATGTAGGACCAGAAAATGAGCATTTAAATATCATAAATTATGGAGGTTATGTTTTCCTTTCTGAACCACACCCGTTGTTCTCACTCACCTCTACACTTTGAGTACTGATCCCTCTCTCTCTCTCTCTCTCTTTCTCTCTCTCTCTCTCTCTCTCTCTCTCTCACTCTCTCTCCCTCTCTCTTTCTCTCTCTCTGTCTTTCTCTCTCTCCCTTTCTCTTTCTCTCTCTCTATTCTCTCTGTCTGTCTCTCTCTTCTCTCTCTCTTTTTCTGTCTTTCTCTCTCTCTCTCTCCCTCCCCCCATCTCTGTCTCTCTCTCCCTCTCTCTCTCTCTCTCATTTCATTCCCTCTGTCCTTTCAACCCTCCTGCAACAACTCTCTCATTATCCAGTTTGCTTTCATCTCGTCTCTCGCCTCTTGTATCTTTACTTTGTGTCGTTATAAAGTGAAAATCAGGACACATAGTGCAATCACAGCATAAATAAGTAATAAAACAGATGATATTATAAAAAAAGGAAAAGGATGAGGACGGCAAACTCACTAACAATAAGAAATAAACGACAACAAAGGCCAAGATGAGTAAATCAAGTAGAAATAAACAATTACATTGGTATTCACAGCAGGCTCGGTTGTGAAGTTACACCCTTTAATATGCAGGTCGTTGCTTTTTCCATTGCCTCTTCCTTCTTCTCACTCGCTCTATCTGTCCTTTTTCATTTTTTCGCCATCTGTCCAGGTGCTCGTATTTCCCCCAGACGTGCTATTAAAAGGAAGTCGCTCCTCTTTCACTTAGCGCTCTAAAGCACCGTTTTGCCCTTCAGTTTCACTTCCTGCATTGACTGAGAAACATTCTTTTTTAATCTGTGTTAACCCTTTCCTCTTCTTCAAGATCTGTTATTCAGCGTTTACCACCTGCATCTCCAAGTTGTTAGACAGCACGTTGTAGTTATTAAAGGATTGTTTGCTTTAATGTAAAGTTAATGTACAGCAGTGAACATGAAGCTGGTAGTTCAACTTGTTCTCACCAAGACAAAATGTTATGTACTTGGGTCGATAATAACAACAATGCATTGTTTATATTTAAACAGACTAATGATAAGGTACAATAAAACATGATGCTTAACAGTTACAGTCAAAGCAGAATGTAAATTATCTCCGTCTACACATACAGATGGGACCAAGAAGCAATGGAAACATTTTCTCTTTGCATTTTTTATGTACTTGGGTCAATAATAATATTTAAACAGACGCCATAGTTATTAAGATATAAGCCTCTACCAAACGGGTAAAATTCCCTTCATGGTAAAAGTATTAAATATATTTGCAAATAACAAAAACACGTAGAAAAAGTCAAATAGGATGCTAACTATTTCAATGAATTGAACTTTCTCATCTTTCTCATCTCTGATATTAATAACGGTGAATGCAATGTTTGGTCAAGCATGTTTTTAGATAGTAAACAAATCACACTTATAAAATAATATTGTCATATATATAATGAGATATCATTAAATGTGTCACTTTAACAGCAATGGATGATCAGAAGTGTTTTATTTTATAGTAAATAATCCATTTTAATGACAGTAGCAGAGTCGCTGCCACAGAGGGGTTTTCCCAGCAGAGACCACAGACAGGCAGGTGATGTTTGTACCTTTTTATTTGAGGACTGAAACTGTGGTGGAGCTACTGTGTGAAGCTGCAACGATGCCCAGTCCCGTCTCTACTGACCACACTAACTTAAAACACCAAAAAACCTTAAACTTAAACTTCTTAGTTAACTTCTCTTCGGCTGCACTTTCCATGTGCTGCTCGTCCCAGTTCAGCCACTACTGCCTCTCTCTCTCTCTTACAGCTGACTGCCCAAACCACACCCACCTCCACAATTACATTAGCTAGCTACTATAAAACAACAACCGTTTGGTAGAGCACGGTATTAAAAGAGTATTTGACCATTATTAAACTTCAGTGAGGCCTCTGAAACTATTATATGTCCAAAAGAAATTCTTTATCTTCGAAAATTCCACCAAAACGTGACAAAACAAGTCAATTTTCTCTTTCTCGCTTCCTGTTTGGAGACAAACTGGAAAGGCTACTAATAGACAAAGTGACACCTAGTGGATTTTTTGAGCATAACACCTAAACTGAGTTAAGTTCAATGAGATATAGTAACCCCAAACATGCTCTACCAAACAGTTGCACAGAACATTAAGGGGTTAAACGGTTGCATTATAATAATAATACCAAGCAGAATGATTCCCCTGCTTTGTCCTATTCAGAATAAATCTGTCAATGAACAACTAATCCTCTCTATAATTACCTCCTATAATTCATAACTCAGTATCGCCAACAGACAAAAAAAAAAAAATCAAGACTGAGCCAGTAATGTTTGCTATTATCGTTCTCTTTTTGTGTAAACACACCTGACCACACACACACACACACACACACACACACACACACACACACATCACACAAATAGTTCCTTTGGTATTTTAGCTGAGAGCGACTTGCAGAATGAGCTTAAACTCACCACACAACCGACTGATAATCATAATAATAAATGTCGAACTCGGGGCTCGTTCTTTCTTTTTTCTTTTTTTTTTAGAGCAAGTCTTCAAGTAATTGTGTGTATTATCTGTCACTGCTTTCATGTGCTCCGTGAAGTCGTATCGGATAGTGCAACGGAGACCGAGGAGAGGAGGTTTAAATTCCCGACACTGTAGAGACTTGTAAGGAGTGATACACTTCTCATTTCCTGTCAATGATGAATGAAATGACTGCCGAAGAATGCCCTCGCCACCCCTCCACACACACACACACACACACACACACACACACACACACACACACACACACACACACACACACACACACACACACACACACACACACACACACACACACACACACACACACACACTCCCCCTCCACATCCACTAGATATTAAAACATGCTGCAACATGAAAGAAATATTCTCTTATACATCTGGAGGATAAGAAATTGTGTGTGTATGTGTGTGTGTGTATATGTGTGTGTGCCAGTGGGTGTAGATTAAAAAGCTAGAGCTCCGTGTAAATCAGTGTCCGATCCTTACGTCTGTAAATCCTGTAAATGAAACAATGTTTTTCTGAATCTATTGTGAAGGTAAAACCATCAGAGCCTCTATAACTTGACTTTTTCTTCTCTGTGTGTTTTCTTAAGCTTTGTGTTTTTTTAAGGGAAGGGTTGCTTTGGCACGTAAATGCTCTTATTCAGCACAACCTTTGTTTCATTTGTTCCCACACATGCAACCAAACAGCCTCCCAGTACAACCACAGAGATGCGCTGTTGGTTTCTGATGGGTTTAAGTTGTAGGTTTGTTGCTCTGGAGCACATTGGTAGCAGAGGGGAAATGAAATAAGATTCAATCGGCTGAAAGTCTTTCTGCTGTTTAATACAGAGCAGGTTGCATACAGTGAGGTTATCAGAGCCTAAAATAGCTACCTGTTGAGGTTAAATGAGAGTTATACATACAGTGTATCTTTCTTTTCTTTACTTTTCTTTTACAATCTTGTCTAACTTTGTGTGGTTTTATATTTTTCCTATAAGCTTGACATATGACATATATTGCTACTCTCTTGCATGCTCTCTTTTTATTTCATCTTATTGTATTTTTTGTATAATATTGTGGGTTTATATTGTGGACCCCAGGAAGAGTAGTGTTAGAGATTTTAATTATGCAGCTCATACATCAATGGAGAGAGTAGATGTCTTGTATTGAAAAGGTTTATTTACTTGTAGAAGTGAATGAATGATCAGTACATGTTATGTTCTGATGCTCCCTTTAAACTATGAAGTTTCTGTCCTCCGGGGAAACCACACAGATCATAACAACTCCCGGGTCAAACTGACCCCGTCTGTTTTGACTGTTCCTTCTTTCCTCCCTCCTTCCTTCCTTCCTTCCTTCCTTCCTTCCTTCCTTCCTTCCTTCCTTCCTTCCTTCCTTCCTTCCTTCCTTCCGTCCTTCCTTCCCTCCGTCTGTCTTTACTCCCTCCCTCCTGTCTTTCTTTCCTTCCTCTCTTTTTCCTCCCTTTCTTCCTTCCTTCTGTCCTTCCTTCCTTCCTTTCTCCGTTCCTCCCGCCCTCCTCTCTTTCTTTCCTTCCCCTACCTTCCTCCCTTCCTTCTTTCCTCTGTCCTTCTTTCCTTCCTTCCTCCCTTCCTCTTTTCCTTCTTTCATCCCTCCCTCTTACCTTCCTCCCTTCCGTCCTTCCTTCTTTCCTTCATCCTCCCTTCATCCTTCCTTCCATCCTACCTTCTTCCTCCCTTCCTTCCTTGACTCGAGGACAACAGCAGGGTTAATAACAGATTTAATTCTACAAACATGTTAACTAAATGAGCAAGAAGTAGTACACAAACATAAGTTTATCAGCTGTTTTACTTTTTCTTGTTCATGGTGAATTATAAAATGACTCGATAACAAAGTGGCTCCATAATAAAGCTCAACTCCCACTGTGCTGAGAGTCTAGCTCCGCCTCTATGCTCAGTACACAACAACACACTTCCACTTAAGTCTGCTGGGATTTTTAGTGCCTTGCTCAACTGCATCTCAGCGGGATTAAACAGTTCCGGTGTATTCCCACTGAGCACCTAAACTCTGTGTTAAAGATAATTGGCTGATAGAAATAAAGGTTGATTCTTAATTTGGTTGGCCTTTGGCTCACTTTGTTTGCCCGGACTGGCTTTTAGTAAATGAACTGCTGTTGCCTCATTAGAGTGTGGTCTGTTTTATCACCCAGTAAACTGTAGAGACAAACAACAGAGGAGTGGGCTGTTATTTTTTCTTCTGCTAAAACGCTCCTCCAGGGTTTAATTATACTGTGTTGAACTGAATTAGAATTAATGAAACACTTTGTGGTACTTTGGGACAGAAGCTGCACATCAGACTGTCCCACTTTTAGCTCTGCAGATTCATCCTGTGAGCTGCTGTAGGCTGCTGCATACAAGCTTTATGTCCTTTTTAACCCTCCTGTTGTCCTCCAGTCAAGGAAGGGAGGGAGGGAGGAAGGAAGGAAGGAAGGAAAGGAGGGAGGAAGAAGGGAGGAAGGAAGGAAAAAAGGGAGGGAGGAAGAAGGAAGGAAAGGAGGGAGGAAGAAAGGAAGAAGGAAGGGAGGAAGGAAGAATGAAGGAAAGGAGGAAGGGAGAAGGGAGGAAGAAGGAAGGAAGGAGGGAAGGAAGAAATGGAGGGAGGAAGAAGGAAAGAAAGGAGGAAGAAGAGGAAGGAAAGGAGGGAGGAAGGGAAGGAAAGGAGGGAGGGAGGGAGGGAGGGAGGAAGAAGGAAAGGAGGTAGGAAAGAAGGGGAGAGAGGGAAGGAAGGAAAGAAGGACAGAGGAAAGAAAGAGAGAAGAGGGAGGGAGGGAGGGAGGGAGGAAGGAAGGAAGGAAGGAGGAGGAAGGAAGAAAGGGGGATGGAGCAAGTACAGACGGAAGGAAGGAAGGGAGGAAAGAAGGAACAGTCAAACAGACGGGGTCAATTTGACCTTTTATTACATTTATGGAGATACATTTTATTGCATATAGTTTTAACGTTATCGTTCCTGTAAACCTGAACTGTCCCCAAACTGTCTCCACCACGCTGCCACCTCAGCTGTTGCAAAATGTTCCCTCTCATTAATGCATCTTCTTTCTCTTTCTTTGTCTCTCTGTGCATCTTTAGATGAAGACGGGTTTATGTGTAAGACTCCAGCCGTAGCATGACATTGTGATTCTGGTGGACGGCTCCTGGAGTATCGGCCGCATCAACTTCAGGCTGGTCCCGGACGTTCCTGGAAAACCTGGTCAAGGCTTTCTCCGTGGAGTTTGACAAGACCAGGATCGGTAAGGAGGTTTTACGTTTCTGGGTTTTTTTAGTTGTAAAACCATCTTAACCTCACATACAGCTCCTAACACACAATATCATGTCCTATTTTACCTAAGACATGAAAATATAACAGCAATAATGATTGAAATGTCTCTCTCTTGATAGTTTTAAGTCTCTTTACTCACTCCATCTCATAGTTGCTACAGTAACTAGACTTGGAAGCTGTTACTCAAACTAACTGTAGGTTGAACTTTAGTCATTTTTTTCATCTGTTTTGTGGAAGCATTTAGGGTTTCTTTAGGAAATGTTTTTAACCTTTGTGTCGTCCTCTCCGGGTCAAATTGACCCCGTCTGTTTTTTACTGTTCCTTCTTTCTTTCCTCCCTTCCTTCCTTCCACTCTCTTTCTTTTCTTCCTTCATTCTGTCCTTCCTTCCCTCCTCCGTTCTTCTTTCCTTCCCTCCTGCCTTCCTTCTTTCCTTCCTCCATCCCCTTTCTTCCTTCCTTCTGTCCTTCCTTCCTCCATCCCTCCATCTTTCCTTCCCTCTTTCCTTCCTTCCTTCATTCCTTCCTCCTCTCTTTCTTTCCTCCCCATTACCTTCCTTCTATCCTCTGTCCTTCTTCCCTCCTTTCCTTCCTCCCTCCCTCCTTTCCTTCCTTCTTCCTCCCTTCCATCCTTCCTCCCTCCCTTCCTTCCTTCTTCCTCCCTGCCATCCTTCCTTCCTCCCTCCCTCCCTCCCTTCCTTCCCTCTTCCTCCCTTCCCTCCCTCCCTTCCTTCCTTCTTCCTCCCTGCCATCCTTCCTTCTTCCCTCCCCCCCTCCCTTCCTTCCCTCTTCCTCCCTTCCCCACCTCCTTTTCTTCCTTCCTTCCTTGACTCGAGGACAACAGGAGGGTTAAAATGATGCACAGGAACATTTGTATTTGGTGCAATATAAAAAAAACTCAAAAACAACACTAAATGTGTGCAGGCCTGGCTCAGTACAGCGGAGACCCAGAGGATCGAGTGGCAATCTTAACGCTCACACCACCAAAGGCTCCGTGATCGATGCTGTGAAGAACCTTCCGTATAAAGGAGGAAACACACTGACAGGTACGCTGCCAAACCAAACCCCAGCCTCCCTCCGGCTATTATGCTCCCTCGTACCATCACAGGTAACAGATAACACCCCGAGGTCCACTTGGAACAAAGCAGTCCTCTACCTTCGGCTTAATGTATTCACTCCGGTGCAGTTGGCTTCAGTGATGTGCTGCAATGTTTGTTTCCTTACAGCCTTGAGCTGATAAGACCAGACTGTGAGTCAGGAGGCGAAAACGTAGTTCAATTAAAGTTTTAACATTATCCTAACCTCAGGCAGTAGATGGAAATGCCTTGGTGCTCCACTGATACTCAACAAGTATGATGGTGAATATGTTTCAAAGTTTACTTTAAATCCATCAATCAGGTTTGAATTATAGATGCAACAGCTAATATATACAGTATTCATATTGTTCCTGCTGATTGCTCATTAACAGGAGAACTGCATCACAGGGTTAGTTATTGTTGTTTTGTATGATTGACCCTAAACAACAACCCATCCTGTTCATTAAACTATACCTTCGAGGGAAACTGTGAGTGCTGTCACACTGTCATACAGGCCTTTCACTTAATATCACAACTATTGTTTTAAAAGTTCTATAAATGGCTCTAATCTTCTGCTGTCAGTCTGTTTTAATTGTTGATTACATTAACAGTCACTTTGCCCAGATGATGATGGATACAGCATGTCAAAACAAAGTATAAAAAAGTATTATTTCCAGTCTATTGTAAGATATAAAGGCTAATTCTTGCACACAACTGGATGTGTCACATCCATGGAAAACCGCTGAACTTAGATTTTGGTGCTTAATGGGAACATTTACCTTAACAGCTGAACTTAGATCTTAAGAAGGAAGGAAGGAAGGAAAATAGGGAGGAAGAAAGGAAGGGAGGGAGGGAGGGAGGAAGGAAGGAAGGGAGCGAGGGAGGAAGGAAGGAAGGCAGGGAGAAAGGAAGGAAGAAAGGAAGGGAGGGAGGAAGGAAGAAAGGAAGGGAGGGACGGAGGGAGGAAGGAAGGAACGAATGAACGAAGAAAGCAAAGAAGGAAGGAAGGAAGGAAAAAAGGAAGGAAAGATTGAAGGTAGGAAGGACATATGGAAGGAAGGGAAGGAAAATAAGAGAGGAAAGAAGGAAGGGAGGAATGAATGAATGAACAAAAAAAGGAAAGAAGGAAGGAATGAAAGGACAGATGGAGAGAACATTTACCCAAACAGTTGAAAACATTGGTTAGAAAATTAGAAAAGTCATCAAATGTAATAAGTTACATTACTTTGATGAAGTCATTGAAATAGTTACATTACATATTACATTTAAAATAGAGTAACTAGTAATCTGTAACCTTCCTGACTCTGGTTGTAGTAAGGAGTGAAGTCCTTCTGTAACGGTGTAATTACTCCTTTAATCTGTCTGTGTGTCTCTCCAGGTCTGGCTCTGACTTTCATCCTGGAGAACAGCTTTAAACCAGAGTCCGGATCCAGACCCGGCGTTCCCAAAATAGGAATCCTCATCACCGACGGGAAGTCTCAGGATGATGTCATACCTCCAGCTCAGAGCCTGCGGGAAGCCGGGATCGAGCTGTTTGCCATCGGTACGACCCAACAACACCGACACTAATAATCTGAATACATTACTTACACAGTGAATAATGATCTGAGGCTATAAAACAAGGGAATGATGAATAACGACTCATCAGGCTGCAGTTTGAGCTCTAATTCATTATAATTCAACCTTCTCTCTTATAGACAAACAAAGATAAAACAAGTTATTTCCTTTATTTGACCATTTATCCTTCGAGTCGTCCTCGTCTGTTTTGACTGTTCCTTCTTTTCCTCCCTTGCTTCCTTCTGTCTGTCCTTCTTTCCTCCCTCCCTCCCTCCTTCTCTCTTTCTTTCCTCCCCATTACCTTCCTTCTTTCCTCTGTCCTTCTTTCCTTCCTTCCTTCCTCCCTTCCTCTTTTCCTTTCTACCTCCCTCCTTCCTTGTTCCCTCCCTCCCTCCCTCCTACCTACCTTCCTTCCTTCCTTCCTTCTTTCCTCCCTTCCTTCCTCCCTCTTTTCCTTCCCTACTTCTTCCTCCATTCCTTCCTTTCCTTCCTTCTTCCTTCCCCCCTCCTTTCCTTCCTTCCTTCTTCCTTCCTTCCTCCCTCCCTCCTTTCCTTCCTCCCTCTCTTCCTTCCTTCTTCCTCCCTTCGTTCCTTCCTCCCTCCCTTCCTCCCTCCCTCCCTTCCATCCTTCCTTCCTCCCTCCTTTCTTTCCTTCTTCCTCCCTTCCTTCCTTGACTCGAGGACAACAGGAAGGTTAAGAAAAGTTTTATTGCTAAGTTGCCCCCCCTCTTCTTGGTGATGTTTTCATTGCACTGATTAGACTTTATTTTTATATGATGGAAAAATAATCACAACAGCATCTCTTGACAGTCACCTGTTGGATTAATTACTGTGTCAAAGTCTGCTATTCTCTGCAAAACAATTAATGATGCCTTGGGTGACAAAGGAGTCTATAATAGGAAGAAAACAGCTCAAAAGGAGCTAGAAGAAATAAACTGCATATATATAAAAGGATTAAAGGAAAGATGTTCAGGCTGCATTAAATCTATTACTGCCTATGAGACCAGTAATCCCAGTTCCCTCGGTTCTGGGATGAATGTTAATGAGACACAAACCAGTCTTCTTCAGGGTTTTGATGAATATTAATGTTGTGCTTCTCATGAGAGCATCCTGTCATCTGTTGCTCTGACGACTGAAGCCCAGCTATTGATTAATGCTGATGAAGTCTGACAGCAGTTAAAGTCGCCTTGAGTCTTAACGAGGCAGCCGACCCTGATGGTGTCCAACTACAAACCATCAAAGTCTGTGCTGCTGACCAGTTCGGCTCAGTCCTTCATTTAGGTTTTTTTCTTAGTTTGGATCAAAAATTCCAGTAAAAACATGTTTTCCTTTTTCAGTTCCACAAAAAAAACAATATGAGTAGTAGTCTTACTAATATTAAGACCTCTATGAAATGGTTTTAAAGGGTTATCTACTCTTTTAAATGGATTATCTACTCGTCTACTACTCTTTAAAAGGGTTATCTACTCGTCTACTACTCTTTTAAAAGGGTTATCTACTCTTTTAAAAGGGTTATATACTCGTCTACTCCTCTTTTAAAAGGTTATCTACTCTTTTTAAAGGGTTATCTACTCTTTTAAATGGATTATCTACTCGTCTACTACTCTTTTAAAAGGGTTATCTACTCGTCTACTACTCTTTTAAAAGGGTTATCTACTCTTTAAAAGGGTTATCTACTCTTTAAAAGGGTTATATACTCGTCTACTCCTCTTTTAAAAGGTTATCTACTCTTTTAAAAGGTTATCTACTCTTTTAAAAGGTTATATACTCTTTTAAAAGGGTTATATACTCGTCTACTCCTCTTTTAAAAGGTTATCTACTCTTTTAAAAGGTTATCTACTCTTTTAAAAGGTTATATACTCTTTTAAAAGGGTTATATACTCGTCTACTCCTCTTTTAAAAGGTTATCTACTCTTTTAAAAGGTTATCTACTCTTTTAAAAGGTTATATACTCTTTTAAAAGGGTTATATACTCGTCTACTCCTCTTTTAAAAGGTTATCTACTCTTTTTAAAGGGTTATCTACTCTTTTAAAGGGTTATCTACTCTTTTAAAAGGGTTATCTACTCGTCTAACAACTCTTTTAAAAGGGTTATCTACTCGTCTACAACTCTTTTAAAAGGGATATCTACTCGTCTACTACTCTTTTAAACAGTTTAAAGGGTTGTGAAGATGTGAAAAGAGAGATTCCTCATAATCAACTTAATTAATAATGAAAAATAATCATTAGGTTTAACTTAAAAATAACATACATAAAACATAGAGGGTCAGTGTGATGGATTACGAGTCTCTTCAAACTGATTTTTTTAGGGTATTCTGCAGAAAACCAAAACTAGTGAAATACTCAAAGGAGGGAAATCAATGTTAAAACCTGGTGGTCTGAGTTTGGCTGAAATATGTAACACACAGCAGCACAGTTCCTCCAGCACGCTTCACCAAGGCAGCTTTAGTCTGAGCTTCATTCAGACACTGTCCAGCAGTCGTTGGAAGCTAGTTTGTAGTTGTTGGCAGAATGATGATCAGTAAGTCTTCAGGTCTGTTAAATCTTACATGTTGTTTTGGTTCATTGACACCATCAGGGCAGAAGGACAGGTAGAGGTTAGGATTATTTTATTCTTTTACAAGCACTGTCTTACTTTCATATATATATTTATTTAGAGTTTGAAATGTTCAGTGACCTGTTGCATCATCAAAAACGTGTCAACTAAGATTTGACACACTGTCAATAAAATCTCCAATCATCTTTCTCTCTCTCTCTCTCTCTCTCTCTCTCTCTCTCTCTCTCTCTTGCTCTCTCTCTCCCTCTCTCTTTATCTCTCTCTCTCTCTTTATCTCTCTCTCCCTCTGTCTCTTTATCTCACTCTCTATCTTCCTCTTCTCTCTCCCTCTCTCTCTCTCTTTCTCTCTCTCTCCCCCTCTTTCTCTCTCTCTCTCCATCTCTCTTTCTCTCTCCCTCTGTCTCTCTCTCTCTCTCTCTCTCTCTTCCTCCCTCCCTCTCTCTCTCTCTCTCTAACTCTCTCCCTCTCTCTCTCTCCCTCTCTCCATCTCTCTCTCTCCCTCTTTCTCTCCAGGTGTTAAAAATGCTGATGAGAACGAGCTGAAGGCGATCGCCTCCCCTCCCGAGGAAACTCACGTCTACAACGTTGCGGACTTCAGCGTGATGAGCGACATCGTTGAAGGTCTCACTAAGACGGTCTGCGATCGAGTGGATGATCTGGACAGGCAGATCAAAGGTTTGAACAGCGGCTCGTTTTATTCGACAGGTCTGATGGGTTGAAGACGGGTTACCGCTCTGTTGATGCCGTTAGTTATAATTATGACTGCAGGAGCTCCCCGAGCAATAAAAACCTGGGTCCCAATCTAATATAAGATGAAGTGATTTCATCTAAGTAATGACTCGCCCCCAACTTGAAGGGAAAATTTCACTGCTGTGAATATGATGAATCTTTAAAACTAGGTCACCTGTGAGGTAGGAATGTGCAATCTGGTGCCCTGTGATGAGAGAAAACGGAGAATAAGAGGCTGTAGGTTCCCCCATAAAACTGCTCTAAAGGAGGGATTCCTACAACACCCAGAATGCATTGCACACATCTCATCCAATCATCTGCTGACGAGGTGTTTATGGAAGTTATTTTCATTAACCTTCGTGTCGTCCTCCTGGGTCAAATTGACCCCGTCTGTTTTGACCGTTCCTTCTTTCCTTCCTTCCTTCTGTCTGTCCTTCCTCCCTCCCTCCTTCTCTCTTTTGTTCCTTCCTCTCTCTTTCCTTCCTTCCTTCCTTCCTTCCTTCCTTCCTTCCTTCCTTCCTTCCTTCCTTCCTTCCTTCCTTCCTTCCTTCCCCCTCCCTTCCTCCCATCCTCCCTTTCTTCTTTCCTTCCTTCCTCCCTTCCTTTCTCCCTCCCTCCCTCCTTCCCCCTCCCTTCCTCCCTTCCTCCCTTTATTCTTTCCTCCCTTCCTTTCTCCCTCCCTCCTTCCTTCCTTCCTTCCTTCCATCCTTCTTTCCTCCGTCCTTCCTTCCTTCCTTTCTTTCATCCCTCCTTTCCTTCCTTTTTCCTCCCTCCCTTCCTTCTTCCTTCCTCCCTGCCTTCCTCCCTTCCTTCCTTCTTCCTCCCTTCCTTCCTTCCTCCCTCCCATCCTTCCTTCTTCCTCCCTTGCTTCCTTGACTCGAGGACAACAGGAGGGTTAAATGGAAAATATAATACCATAAAGATTGAACCATAGTGTTCACAGTTGCTGCTTCAGTATTTATTACATGAATTCAACATAAAATAGATGCAGCGTCTGATTTCTTTTCTTCTTCTTCTTCTCCAGGTGGAGGAGAACCTGCCCCCCCGCCCGCCTCTGTGGCTCCGCCCCGTGACCTGGTGACCTCTGACATCACCGCTCGCAGTTTCCAGGTGACGTGGACTCACGCGTCGGGCGAGGTGGAGAAATACAGAGTGGTTTATTATCCAGCCAGCGGAGGACAGCCGGATGAAAAGGTATTTAACATGTTACTGAATGCATATATTGATGTTTTTAATTCTTTAAAATCAATATTTTTCTTTATATTTAGTGAATAAATCATGATGTGGGTTTATTTGGAGCACACATGAGCTTAAATGGAGTCACAGTACCAATTAAACTCACTTTATTCATCAAATATCTTTATTTTATATTCCAACATCTACATGAACTAATGAATACATTTTCAAATGAGAGATAAATGTTGCTTTATAAGAAATGATCTCCCTTATAAATCATGTCAGTATCCATGAAAAACAGCTGGACTTAGATCTTAGGAAGGAAGGGAGGAAGGAAGGAAGGACAGAAGGAAAGAAGGAAGAAAGGACAGATGGAGGGGAATTCTTACCCTAACAGCTGAACTTAGATCTTAGGTAGGAGAAAGGAAGGAAGGAAGGAAGGAAGGAAAATAGGAAGAAAGGGAGGAAGAAAGAAAGGAAGGAAAATAGGAAGGGAGGAAGGAAGAATAGAAGGGAGGGAGGAAGGAAGGAAGGAAGGAAAATAGGAAGGAACAAACAAAGGAAGGAAGGAAGAGAGAAGAAGGAAGGAAGGAAGGACAGATGGAAGGAAGGAAGGAAGGAAGGAAGGAAGGAACACTTACCCAAACAGCTGAAAACATTGGTTAGAAAAGTTTTAAGTTACATTACTTTGATGAAGTCATTGAAATAGTTACATTACTATTACATTTTAAATAGAGTAACTAGTAATCTGTAATCTATTACATTTCCAAAGTAACCTTCCCATCTCTGCCTGTATAATACACTTAAATAACTTAACTTTATATAACAGTACAAACAGTCTGTTGGGGTTAATTCTCACTTTCAGTACATTTTGCCACATTATATATATATGTGTGATTTTATCTCAGTGACATTTTCACTGTAATGACTTCTAATGGAGTGTTTTTATCTTTATTATTTATGGCGTCTTTTCTTTAAGTAAAGGACGTGAACATACTTCCCCCGCAGTGCAAAGCTGCCAAATGTTTAGTCTGTCGAGTTGAGATGAATCTCCCTCTGGCTCAGATCTGTCGTCGGTGTCATCATCCAGATAGCTTTTCTTTTTTTTCTTTCTTTCCTGTTGACAGTTGAAGTAAATGTGCCTCGGTATGTATCGCTTTATATTTATATATCTGCCTGATCAGCTGGTTGTGATCTATTTCATCTCCTGCATGAAGCTCACGGAGAGAGACTTTTGTTCCTTGAGTTTGTCCTGCAGAGACGGAGCTTCAGATATGATGCTGTTTTAAAGGGAAGAGGAGGGAGGAGGAAGAGGAGGAGGGAGTAGGAGGAAGAGGAAGAAGGAGGAGGAAGGAGGAAGAGGAAGGATGAGGGGAAGGAGGAGGAAGAAGGAGGAGGAAGAAGAGGGAAGGAGGAAGGAAGGCAAAGAATGAGGAAGAGGAAGGAAGAGGGAGAGGAAGGGAAGTAGAGGAGGAAGAGGGGAGGAGGAAGAGAAGGAGGAAGGGAGGGGGAGGAGGAGAAGGAGGCGGAGGAAGGAGGAAGAGGAAGGAGTAGGAAGGAGGGGGGGAGGAGGAGAAGGAAGAATATAAGGGAGGAGGAGGAAGAAGTGGAAGAAGAGGGGGAGGAGGAGGAAGGAGGATGAGGGAGGAGGAGGAAGGAGGAGGAAGGAGGAGGGAGGAGGAAGGAGGAGGACGAAGAGGAGGAAGAGAGGAGGAGGAGGAAGAAGGGAGAAGAAGAAAAAAAGGAGGAAGGAGGAGGGGTAGTAAGAGGAGGAAGGAGGAAGATGAGGAGGAGGAGGAGGATGAGGAGGTCCTGCCTTTAAGTGTGAAGGTTAAAGGTGTTACGGTCCTGCCTTAACAGAAATTTAACTGTAGAGTTTCCATAAAGATGATTAAAGATGATGGACTGCAGCTTGGCTCAGTTAGATCTGCAGTGAATCGTATCAGTAGATATTTACATTAACATACGTGTCTTAACGCTCCGCTGCACCTTTGATCCAGCCGGCAGATTAAATGCTTCATCAGTTCGTCTGGGAGGATCGTCATGTGACTTTACTTCCAGCGCAGCAGAAATATAGATATAAAGCTGCTCAGTCAATCCTGCAAGTTAGATTCATCTCTCAGAGCGATTTGCATCATAAATGAGAAAAAAATGGTTCTACTTAAAGCTTTACATACTGTTCAGGGTCCAATTAGACCCATTTTAACATCTGAGAAATATAAAAACACCATATACACATTTATTTTAGATGGACTTTTCCTAATGTGACCCACAGTATATTAAAAAATGAAACAAAATGCATCATTTTTAAAACATTTTGTGCAGCTGATACACATTTTTATATATGCAAATGTGCACTATTTAGAAAAAAAACACCATTTAAACATGTTTTATTCTTTATATTCTAAAAAATGTTCTTTATATTTATTTGTTATGTACTTATTGGGGATTAATAAAGCTGTTTAATCTCAGTCTAAATCTTTTTAATAGTAGGGTAACTAAAGTTTATTAACCTTTACAAACTGTTCAGAGTAAAAATTAGACCTTTTTTTTTTTTTTTTACATTTGAGAGCTGTAAAAACACCAAATACACATTTCCTCTAGGTGGATATTTCCTAATGTGACTGACGCAGAATATACACAAATTTAAAGTGTATTATGTGAAGAGTTAATAATTAAAAACAAAGGCAGATGAAGTTAATTTAAATCTGCCTGAAGCATCACCATATGTTAATAATACTTTACATTTAATTAATGCAGAATTAATTTTCCCTTTTTAATGAGTTTCCTCGACTTCCTCCTCATCCAGCAGTGAGAGTAACATGTGATATATGTTGCAGGTCAAATTATAAAACATCATAACTGCAAAACACCTGCAGATATTTGACTTTAACCCTCCTGTCGTCCTCCTGACTGTTCTTTCTTTCCTTCCTTCTTCCCTCTCTCTTTAATTTTTCCTTCGTTCTTCCCCTCCTTCCCTTTTTCTTTGCTCCATCTTCCTTCCATAATTCTTTCCTCACTTCCTTCCATCCTTCCTTCCATCCTTCCTTGCTTCCTGCCTTCCTTCCTCCTTTCCTTCCTTCCTTCCTTCCTTGCTCCTTTCCTTCCTTCCTCCCTTCCTTCTCTCCTTACTTCCTTCCTCTTTTCATCCCTCCCTCCCTCCTTACTCCTTTCCTTCCTTCCTTTCCTTCTTTCCTCCCCTTCCTTCCTTGCTCCTTTCCTTCTTACCTTCCGTCTCTCCTTACTTCCTTCCTCTTTTCCTCCCTCCCTCCTTACTCCTTTCCTTCCTTCCTTCCTTCTTTTTTCCCTTCCTCCCTCCCTGCCCACCTCCTTCCTCCTTTCCTTCCTTCCTTCCTTCTTTCCTTCCTTCCTTCCTTCCTTCCTTCTTTCCTTCCATTCTTTCATCCCCGTCTGTTTTGACCGTTCCTTCTTTCCTTCCTTCCTTCTGTCTGTCCTTCCTCCCTCCCTCCTTCTCTCTTTTGTTCCTTCCTCTCTCTTTACTCCCTTCCTTCCTTCCTTCCTTCCTTCCTTCCTTACTCCTTTCCTTCCTTTCCTCCCTTCCTCATCCCTTTCCTCCTGTCCTTCCTTGACGTGAGGACAACAGGAGGGTTAAAGGTCTCCTACCTGCAGTATATAAGCACCACTGTAATGTTCTTTATATTTATGTTTATACATCTTTCTCTTCTCTCTTATTTCTCTTTGATGTTTATTACAACTTGCAGCTGGAACGGCTCGTTTTCCCCCCCACGAGGAAAAAAAAACTGAGGTTTCATCAAAGCTAATCTGATCTAGTTACACTTAATTTAAATCTCTTTGGAGAAGAGCTGAACGCCTACAGCAACATGTGGTGCTTCTTTTTCTTTTTCTCTTTTTTCTTTTTTACAGCCGTGCAATATGCGATGGGCTAATAAACGAGAGGGAGGCTTCTGGGAAATGTTAATACTTTTTGACACACACAAGTGCTGCCGTTTGTTACAAAAGAGAACAAAATTAGAGATGATTAAAGTTATTTTTAAAGAATTAATGGAGTCAGTGATTTAAGTCCCTGAGCGACTCATGAAGTGAGTCACAGTAATGAACACGACAAACCGGAGCCGACTTTTATCTGTGTGCTTTTATTTCTTCATCTTAGCATTAAAAAAAAAAAGGGTCATAAAGTTATAGAATTAAAATCTGCTACCATGGAGAGTTGTAGTATGAAGGAGTATTAGGGCCAGAATAAGAACTTGTTTTTTTTTTTAAGTTACGAGAATAAAGTCGTAACATTACGAGAATAAAGTCGTGATATTGCAAGAAAAAAGTCGTAATATATAACAAGAATAAAGTCGTAATATTGCGAGAAAAAAGTTGTAATATATAACGAGAATAAAGTCGTAATATTGGGAGAATAAAGTCGTAACATTACGAGAATAAAGTCGTAATATTAGGAGAATAAAGTCGTAACATTACGAGAATAGTCGTAACATTAGGAGAATAAAGTCGTAACATTACGAGAATAGTCGTAACATTAGGAGAATAAAGTCGTAACATTACGAGAATAAAGTCGTAACATTACGAGAATAGTCGTAACATTAGGAGAATAAAGTCGTAAAATTACGAGAATAAAGTCGTAACATTAGGAGAATAAAGTCGTAACATTAGGAGAATAAAGTCGTAACATTACGAGAATAAAGTCGTAACATTACGAGAATAAAGTCGTAATATATAACGAGAATAAAGTCGTAATTTTATGAGAACTCTCTGCGTTAAAATGAGGAATGTTGAGCATCTTGTGAAGTTATACTTTGGTATCGGTTTCACAAATAAGGAAATACTTCATCTTTTGGCTCATCAGCATCAAATTAATATCAGTATCACGACTTTGAAATAAATTGCTTCTTAAAATGTTTTATTTATGTATTTTCCCTCTTAGTTTGGCCCTAATACTCCGTCTTATTGTAGCACTCACCCAGTATGTATTCTGGTCTTTTTTAAGGTGGTTCAGGGGACGGAGAACAGCGTGGAGCTGAACTATCTGAACTCTCTGACGGAGTACCAGGTGGCCGTGTTCGCCGTCTATCGCAGCTCCGCCAGCGAAGCCCTGAGAGGAAGCGCCACCACATGTAAGTCTAAATGTTTACATAATGATGGAGGGAGGAGGGAGGGGGGGGGGGGGGGTGGAGATAATGGAGATAAAGTATAGATTTGCCCCATGAGCAACATCATTTGCATCCTAAACCTTAAAAAAAGGCTTTATCAGCTTGTTGTTTCAACTTAAACTTAAAAAAAATTGAAAGACAGGGTTCATTATAACCATTAAAACCATTAATCAACACTGACAAAGCTGCACAAAATATAAATCATTTTGCAATATTTCCAGTTTTGTATATTTTGGACCACTTTAGGACAAATTACAGTCTTGAATAAAGTCATTTAATGTGATGTCATTGTTGCCAAATGTAAAAATGGGTCAATTTTGACTTTAACAGTATGTAAGTTAACAGGGATTAAGGGTAAAAACGTGATGTGTGTGTTCCTCGTGTGTGTCCTGCAGTGGCTCTGCCGATGGTCAACGACCTCGAGCTGTTTGACATCAGTCACAGCACCATGAGGGTCCGCTGGAGGACCGCCGCCGGGGCTTCTGGGTACATGATCCTCTACGCTCCTCTGACGGAGGGAGACCTGGCCGACGAGAAGGAGGTGAGGAGTGTCTGTGTGTGTTTGTGTGTGTTTGTATTGTTGTCCCATCTGTCTTGACTGTTCCTTCTTTCCTTCCCTCCTTCCTTCCTTCCTTCGTTTCCTTCCTCCCTTCCTTCTTTCCTCCCCCCCACATTCCTCCCTTCCTCTTTCCTCTGTCCTTCTTCCCTTCCTTCCTCTCTTCCTCTTTCCCTTTCTCCCTTTCTCCCTCCCTCCTTCCTTCTTTCCTCCCTCCCTCTTACCTTCCTTCTTTCTTTCCTTCTTTCCTCCATCCTTCCTTCCTTTCCTTCCTCCCTCCCTCCCTCCTTCTTTCCTTCTTTCCTTCCTCCCTTCCTTCTTCCGTCTTCCTTCCTCCCTTCCTCTTTCCTTCCTTCCGCCTTTCCTTCCCTCTTCCTCAATCATGGAGCTAACCTTCAACGCCCGGCTTTGTAACTCTGATTGAGTGACTTCAAAGTACAAAGTTCTTTTTCATGTGTGTGTGTTTCTGTTTTTTTTTGCCTACATTCTCATATCGATCGCATCCTCCTTTTTATACACAGCTCACTCACTGAGGGAGATGAGACAGAGGTGAAGAGATGAAGGGAACAAAAGGAAGAAATGAGAGAAAAGGAGGAAAGATGCTTGAGGGTATTTCTAAGCTCTACAAAAAAATAATGTAATTCTCTCCACTATTCTTCACATCCAATTAAATAAAACATAGTATTGGTTTATTTCCTCGTCCATAAATATAGAGAACAGAGCAAATAGATCAATTACAAGTCACACTGGTCATTTGTTCATCAGTCTGGAGACGGTTGGTTTTACATTTATTGGCTTTTTTAACCCTCCTGTTGTCCTCGAGTCAAGGAAGGAAGGGAGGAAGGAAGGAAGGAAGGAAAGGGAGGAAAGGAGGAAGGAAGGAAGGAAGGAAAGGGAGGAAGAAGGAAGGAAGGAAAGGAGGAAGGAAGGAAGGGAGGTAGAAGGAAGGAAGGGAGGAGATGGAGGGAGGAGATGGAGATGAAAGGTAAGAGAAAGGGTGAACTGTGTTGTAGACAGTCACATACTGAGACGAGCATCAACAGGTACGAGAACATTGAAAACAAATATTAAGACAGGCAGATGAATGAGGGAGTTTTCTTTAACCCTCCTGTTGTCCTCGAGTCAAGGAAGGGAGGAAGAAAGAAGGAAAGGAGGGAGGGAGGAAGGATGGATGGAAGGGAGGAAGAAGGAAGGCAAGGAGGGAGGAAAGGAGTAAGGAAGGAAGGGAGGAAGAAGGAATGAAAGGAGGGAGGAAAGAAGGAAAGGAAGGAGGAAGGAAAGGAGGGAGGGAGGAAGGAAGGGAGGAAGGACGGAGGAAAGAAGGAAGGAAGGAAGGTAGGAGGGAGGGAGGGAGGAAGGAAAGGAGGAAAGGAGGGAGGAAAGAAAAAGAGAAGGAGGGAGGGAGCTAGGACAGACTGAAGGAAGGAAGGAAGGAATGAAAGGAGGAAAGAGAGGAAGGAAAAAAAAGAGAAGGAGGGAGGGAGGAATGAAGGAACAGTCAAAACAGACGGGGTCAATTTGACCCGGGAGGACGACACAAAGGTTAAATCACAGGGCTTTTGACCCAGTTTAAAGAAATGATCACAGGTGAGATGGATGAGATGGATGAGTGGAGGTTCGGAGGTGTTCAACCAGCCGTCTGCATCTCCTCTCCTTCCCCCATTAGACCTCATTACTCCGCCTGTCACATTTCCCTTCAGGCGGAAAGCAATAAAAAATAATTTAGGAAGGAATTCAGAATGAGGATGGATGCTTTCCAGTGGCGGAGGATAAGCTCTCAGCTCTGAGAGTGGGGACTCGTCTTGAGCCAAAGCCCCCGAATCAAATGCAGTCCGGTCTGACTCAGAGAAGCACAGGAAGAATCTTTACAGAGTGACAGCAGGCGAGGTGGGAAGGTTTTATAACTAATACTAAAAAGATTCATATCCCTAAAAAGTAAATTCATGCCAACAAATTATAGAAGTGAGAGAGATGTGGTGTTTGTGACCCAATGTTCTTCTTGTCACAGAGTCCAGGAATATATGTTTCTGTCTTTTATCCAAGAATATAAAGTCAGACATTAAGATCAGGCAGCTAATTAAAGTTGTATCACAGCGCTGTCGCTCGGCGTAGCAGCCGATTCCTCCTAGTGGTCACTCGCGGTATTGCAGCTTCAAAAAAAGGACGATTTTTGTAAAAAGAGACGTCTGTAAAACTGTTGATAGGACACCTCAAACAGCAGAGAAGCTCAATTATGACTCTTTCTATAATGAACTTTTGATCCATGGAGTTTTAATATTTGTCTTATTACAATGTAAAGTCTGTGGGCCGCATAACATGGAAGTAAACCATTATTTTTCCTTTTGCGTACGCATCAGCCAAGCAATTCTTATAGGAATGAATGGACGTCATTTATGGTGGCTCTTATAATACATTCATGGTCTTTGCTCAAAGCCGTTGACGTGCAGATTAATGTTTAAACCACAAAATAAAACAACTGGATAAAAGGTTAGATAAAACAGAAATGCTGATAGAGATATTCAAAGGTACAAATTAGAGCCACAAAAAGGCCAATTTGATCTGATGTGGGCTGGATTATTAAAAAGAAGGAAGGAAGGAAGGAAGGAAGGAATGAAAAAGAAAACAGGAAGGAAGGAAGGAGAAGACAGGAAGGAAGGAAAGATGGAAGGAAGGAAGGAAGGAAGGAAGGTAGGTAAGGAAGATAGGACAGAAAGATGGAATGAAGATAGGAAGGAAGGAAAAGAAGACAGGAAGGAAAGATGGAAGGAAGGAAGGAAGGAAAAGAAGACAGGAAGGAAAGATGGAAGGAAGGAAAAGAAGACAGGAAGGAAGGTGGGCCGGATTGAACCCCTCGGTGGGCCGGATGTTTGGGGGAACCCAGACTTAATGCTTCATGTTTGGATAAAACATTTTATTCATTATAAAAGAGGAAAGGCTTCCAGTATAATACTTGTACTGACCCTGTAGTGGAGAATCAGTGGAGTATCTTAAGTTTTTCAAGCTTTAAATTTGCCAAAACACTTTCCCTCCACTTACTGTGAGATGTTGGTTTGGTAGATTTCCAGCAGAGCAACACTACACAGCTCACACTGATGTTTGCTTTGATTGACAGCTCACATTCAGTCGTGTTCTTTATCCGTCTACAATCTTTACCTCAACTGCCTCTTACTTACATATTTCACCCAAATTAAAGTAATAATAGAACATGTTTCTACAGCTCGCTCATTAACACGTCCTATCTTGTTCTCTCAGTATAAAAGATAATAAACTAATGTTGTCTTCACACTGCAGCCTCTCTGTTAGTATATAAGATAATAAACTAATGCTGTCTTCACACTGCAGCCTCTCTGTTAGTATATAAGATAATAAACTAATGCTGTCTTCACACTGCAGCCTCTCTGTTAGTATATAAGATAATAAACTAATGTTGTCTTCACACTGCAGCCTCTCTGTTAGTATATAAGATAATAAACTAATGCTGTCTTCACACTGCAGCCTCTCTGTTAGTATATAAGATAATAAACTAATGTTGTCTTCACACTGCAGCCTCTCTGTTAGTATATAAGATAATAAACTAATGCTGTCTTCACACTGCAGCCTCTCTGTTAGTATATAAGATAATAAACTAATGCTGTCTTCACACTGCAGCCTCTCTGTTAGTATATAAGATAATAAACTAATGCTGTCTTCACACTGCAGCCTCTCTGTTAGTATATAAGATAATAAACTAATGCTGTGTTCACACTGCAGCAGCCTCTCTGTTACATATTAAAGTCATTTAAAGACAAACATCTGTGTTTAATGACACAAAGATTAGACGACAAAAATAGTCAAATCAGGTTTTTTAACTGATGTGAAGTGTAAAATGTGGTGTTTTGAGCTTTAGAGGTTCAGGTAGAGACAGATTAGCTGTTTTATTCTAACCTTTTGGCTCCAGCTTTATATAAACAAAAAATCTTAATTATTATTATTAATAAATTTAATTAGATAGATTTTGAGTCTTTATATTGTATAAAAAATTATAAAAAAGTATGTCTGTAATCAAAATCTACTTTAATTGAAGAAGTCACTTATGCCATTTTTATTTATTTATTTATTTATTTGTTTGTCTTTTCTATTGAAACTGTTATGTTTACTTTGTGTTTTTTTATTTTTTATTTTATTTTTTTATTGTATTAACTGGAATGACTGGTTGCTTGCATATTCTGTTCAATTAAAAATAAATACATTAAAAAATATGCATATAAAGAAAAAATAATAGAAATAAAATAAATATATAACATATTAATAATAATAATGATAATAATGAAAACAAGGTATGATAATCAAATCATTATTTTGTTCAATAAAAAAATAAATATAATAAAAAAATTAAAATAACCAGTATATAAAGCATATGATAATAATAGTGAAAAAAAAAATTATTAAAAAAAATCTAAACTTTGTACATCAGCTACGAAGGAAGAAGAAGGACTCCTAAAAAAGTTGGCAGAACATCTCATTTCTGTTGGTGTCCATTTATTAATGGGCTGAGCAGACAAGAGGAGCAGATGGAGAAAAACATTCTGCCAAATATAACTTTTTCTTTTTAAATACATCCAGTTTTGTATTTTTTGGCTCACAGTGAAAGATAAGAAAAGTTCACTTTGTGTCACAACAGCAGAGAGTTTATCATCCTGCTGGAAAAAAGAAAAGAAAAGAAAACACTGAATATGATAAACTATCTGGTCTGCTGTGTTTCCCATGAACATGTTCGACTGTGAGCAGTTAAACAAAGTTCTCACACACGTCTCTGCAGTACACTATGTAGGGGAGAGCAGGGTCGGTGGTCACACAGTAGACTATGTAGGGGAGAGCGGGGTCGGTAGTCACACAGTAGACTATATAGGGGAGAGCAGGGTTGGTAGTCACACAGTAGACTATATAGGGGAGAGCAGGGTCGGTAGTCACACAGTACACTATGTAGGGGAGAGCGGGGTCGGTAGTCACACAGTACACTATGTAGGGGAGAGCGGGGTCGGTAGTCACACAGTACACTATGTAGGGGAGAGCGGGGTCGGTAGTCACACAGTAGACTATGTAGGGGAGAGCGGGGTCGGTAGTCACACAGTAGACTATGTAGGGGAGAGCGGGGTCGGTAGTCACACAGTAGACTATGTAGGGGAGAGCGGGGTCGGTAGTCACACAGTACACTATGTAGGGGAGAGCGGGGTCGGTAGTCACACAGTACACTATGTAGGGGAGAGCGGGGTCGGTAGTCACACAGTACACTATGTAGGGGAGAGCGGGGTCGGTAGTCACACAGTACACTATGTAG